>NC_056438.1:9978826-9993826 GCF_018296145.1 Oncorhynchus tshawytscha | reverse complement strand
CTCTCAGAGCACTGTTCAGACACTGGGTAAAGCAAAGATTTCGTTCAGATTTAAAGTTCTTAACTCCTTCCTTGGTACTGGTTCTAGGTAATGTGTTCTAGACTGTACCTGTCCTGCTCTAGGTGTTGGTACTGGTTCTAGGTAATGTGTTCTAGACTGTACCTGTCCTGGTCTAGGTGTTGGTACTGGTTCTAGGTAATGTGTTCTAGACTGTACCTGTCCAGGTCTAGGTGTTGGTACTGGTTCTGGGTTGATCCAGTTCTCACAGGTCTTCTTCAGTTCCTTAAAGGGTCCGTCCATCACTTTACTGATGTCAGCCAGACTGTAGACACACACCGCTGACAACTCCTCATGCTCCCTACACACACACACACACACACACACACACACACACACACACACACACACACACACACACACACACACACACACACACACACACACACACACACACACACACACACACAGGAGGGAGGGAGAAAGAGAGGATTTGATTTATGTGATCATGTATAATGAAGGGAAGTTTCACATGTCCTTGTTGTTGTCTCTCCCTCTCTCTACTCTCTACCAGTGGGGGCTCCTCCTCAGAGGAAGGGGAGGACCATCCTCTTCAGTGAATTTCATAACAATGTAAATAGTGAAACGTTCAAGAAGTTATCATTTTTAGATAAAACTACACTAAATATATTCACGTCGCCAAATAATTGATTACAATACACGGTTTTGCAAAGAAGGTCTACAGTAGCCTCAGCAGCACTCTGTAGGGTAATACCATGATGTAGCCGGAGGACAGATCGCTTCCGTCCTCCTCTCGGTACATTGATTTCAATACAAAACCTAGGAGGCTCGTGGTTCTCACCCCATTCCATAGACTTACATAGTAATTATGGCAACTTCCGGAGGACATCCTCCAACCTATCAGAGGTCTTCCAGCATGAACTGACATGTTGTCCACCCAATCAAAGGATCAGAGAATGAATCTAGTACTGAAAGCATAAACTACAGCTAGTGCTGCAATGCATCAAATGTGGTGAGTAATTGACTCAAAGAGAGCAAAAGACAACAGTTTTGAACAAATTAATTTATACCAAATGTAAGGAGTATCGAAAGATAGGTAGCTATATTTTGTAGTATATATTTTTTCACTTTCACTTAGCTAGTGTCAAGTGCCGCTAGCTGGTTTAGCCTACTCAAACACCCGGATCAAACAGAGAGGGATGCTATATTAGCTAGCTGTCTATGGCTATCCAACAGAGAGGGATGCTATGTTAGCTAGCTGTCTATGGCTATCCAACAGAGAGGGATGCTATGTTAGCTAGCTGTCTATGGCTATCCAACAGAGAGGGATGCTATGTTAGCTAGCTGTCTATGGCTATCCAACAGAGAGGGATGCTATGTTAGCTAGCTGTCTATGGCTATCCAACAGAGAGGGATGCTATGTTAGCTAGCTGTCTATGGCTATCCAACACTGGAACTCTTCTAAGTCAAGGTACGTTTTTGGTTGTATTACTTTATTGCCACTGGGGCATGCAGGCGTAACTGCTTAACTGCTAAGCTGCTTGCTGTACTGCGTGATTGTAGCGGGTTAACCAAACGTGTTAGTTCTAGTAGCTGTGTTGATTATGACGTTAGCTAATATGGTGACCACATTACCACCACACCGGCAGTCATGAGTCATAGAGGCCAGCATCCCGGAGTCGCCTCTTCACTGCTGACGTTGAGACTGGTGCTTTGCCGGTACTATTTAATGAAGCTGCTAGTTGAGGATTTGTGAGGCGTCTGTTTCTCAAATTAGACACTCTAATGTACTTGTCCTCTTGCTTAGTTGTGCACCGGGGCCTCCCACTCCTCTTTCTATTCTGGTTAGAGCCCGTTTGCGCTGTTCTGTGAAGGGAGTAGTACACAGCGTTGTATGAGATCTTCAATTTCTTGGAAATTTCTCACATGTAATAGCCTTCATTTCTCAGAACAAGAATAGACTGACAAGTTTCAAAAGAAAGGTGTTTGTTTCTGGCCATTTTGAGCCTGTAATCGAACCCACAAATGCTGATGCTCCAGATACTCAACTAGTCTAACGAAGGCCAGTTGTATTGCTTCTTTAATCAGAACAACAGTTTTCAGCTGTGCTAACATAATTGCAAAGGGCTTTCTAATGATCAATTAGCCTTTTAAAATGATAAACTTGGATTAACTAACACAACGTGCCATTAGAACACAGGAGTGATGGTTGCTGATAATGGGCCTCTGTACGCCTATGTAGATATTCCATAAAAAATCTGCCGTTTCCAGCTACAATAGTCATTTACAACATGAACTATGTCTGTCTGCACTGTATTTCTGATCAATTTCATGTTATTTTAATGGACAAAAAATTTGATTTTCTTTGAAAAACAAGGACATTTCTAAGTGACCCCAAACTTTTCAACAGTAGTGTATATATACTGTATATATATATTTTTGTTGTTGTATTTTACCCTCTTTTTTAAGCAACTCCCCAACTGGCTCGGGAGGTGAAGGTCGAGTCATGCATCCTCCGAAACATGACCTGGCAAACCACGCTCCTTAACACCTGCCCACTTAACCCAGAAGCTGCACTAATGTGTCGGAGGAAACACCGTTCCACTGACAACGAGGTCAGCCTGCAGGCGCCCGGCCCGCCACAAGGGGTCGCTAGATGGCGCAGAGCCATGTAAACCCCCCAGGCCAATCCCTCCCTTAACCCGGACGACACTGGGCCATTTGTTTGCCGCCCTATGGACTCCCGAACACGGCCGGTTGTGATCCAGCCTGGGATCAAACCCAGGTCTGTAGTGACGCCTCTAGCAGTGCCTTAGACCGCTGCACCACTCGGGAGGCCCACGCTCAAATATTTTCTACCCCGGAGTCTGGAAGAGATCCTTTAGACCTCAGCGATGTGGTTGGGTCATTGATTGTACTGGACGGCACACAGTTAGCTTACAATTATAGTGAATTTGGATATGATTTTAAATAACCTAGTAATAGGGATTCATTAATTAGGTTCCACATTACCTTTATCTACAGAATATCTCAGCACCATGCATGTCCATCTCCTCCTCTCCTTTATAGGGGTTCATTAATTAGGTTCCACATTACCTTTATCTACAGCGTGTCCATCTCCTCCTCTCCTTTATAGGGGTTCATTAATTAGGTTCCACATTACCTTAATCTACAGAATATGTCAGCACTGTGCGTGTCCATCTCCTCCTCTCCTTTATAGGGGTTCATTAATTAGGTTCCACATTACCTTAATCTACAGAATATCTCAGCACCGTGTCCATCTCCTCCTCTCCTTTATAGGGATTCATTAATTAGGTTCCACATTACCTTAATCTACAGAATATCTCAGCACCGTGTCCATCTCCTCCTCTCCTTTATAGGGATTCATTAATTAGGTTCCACATTACCTTAATCTACAGAATATCTCAGCACTGTGTTCATCTCCTCCTCTCCTTTATAGGGGTTCATTAAATAGGTTCCACATTACCTTAATCTACAGAATATCTCAGCACCGTGTCCATCTCCTCCTCTCCTTTATAGGGATTCATTAATTAGGTTCCACATTACCTTAATCTACAGAATATCTCAGCACCGTGTCCATCTCCTCCTCTCCTTTATAGGGGTTCATTAATTAGGTTCCACATTACCTTAATCTACAGAATATCTCAGCACCGTGTCCATCTCCTCCTCTCCTTTATTCCTTTCTCCAGGGCTGTCAACAGTTTATTTAAATATGTTTCGTTGCGAAAACATGTTACTATCGATGTTCACAAACAGATTTCACTTGGTTTCCTAAATTAAGCGTTGGGTAGCTGCAGGAACAGGTTTGGAGAGCCCGATGGCATACAGAGGTTTTGGCAGAATGTCACCTGTCGTGCCGTGAGACCAACAGTGGTTAATGTGTGGAGTAAAATTAGTGTTGTTATATTTATTTCTCAGCCTCTCATATTCAGCACAGCTCTGCTATAAAACCGGAGGCATCAGCAGGAAAACGGACCAGCAGGAAAGCACACGGCCTCCCTTTGCTATTCGAGTGCCTAAGGATGTCTTTTTCCCCTGTTCCTGACCATGTGATAACGGCCCATTCTAAATCTAAACTAATTTGCCATATTAGTAAAGAAGCGATTAAATTGAGAATAGTCTGATGGGTGAAAATAGGATCACTTGATGAGAGAGCAGCTGTGCAGCCGGAGGGACAGAACGCAAGCTTTCTTTTGTGACTTTCTCAAATCATCAGTAGTCCTACAGTCCCACCATGCAGCCCATATACGCTTTGATTTCTAAGGTTTGTATCATTCACAACTAAAGTTGTCAAGTAACTAAATCTAGTGTATAGGACATTTGTCAAATGAACACTTTTAAGCTCAACATAGCCACTTGCTCCTGAATTGGAAAAAAATAATTTACATTTTATTCAGATAAGTTAAATTATATTCTTCTTACTACAAAATCATATAATGTAAAAATAATGGCACGGGACTTATAAAGATATCTTGTCAGCTAAATAAACAAGTGTACAGCCTATGGCAGGGAGCACAGCCAGATAACATACAGTAGGACAACTCACATTCTCTTCTTCCGAAATACATGCATTGTATGCATGGAGAGCAGGAGATGCTAACACTATGTGTTAATTAATTAACGGTCAATTACCGTGAGCCCGGCAGTCTTTTGCAGGACAATAACCGTCTGACAAAATGTCATGACCGCCACAGGTCTAATGGTGACGAGACAATGTAGGCTGTGTGTAGCGGTTAGCGGTCGTGATATGAAGGTTTGGCTTGGAAAGTTTTTTTTCTCGCCTGGTCACAGACAGCTGATGTGTCTCCATCCATCCTCCCCTCCCTCTATCCCTCCATCCATCCCTCCCTCCATCCATCCATCCTCCCCTCCCTCTATCCCTCCATCCATCCCTCCCTCCATCCATCCATCCTCCCATCCCTCTATCCCTCCATCCATCCCTCCCTCCATCCATCCATCCTCCCCTCCCTCTATCCCTCCATCCCTCCATCCATCCCTCCATCCCTCCATCCATCCCTCCATCCCTCCATCCCTCCATCCCTCCATCCCTCCATCCATCCTCCCCTCCCTCTATCCCTCCATCCCTCCATCCCTCCATCCATCCCTCCATCCCTCCATCCATCCTCCCTCCCTCTATCCCTCCATCCATCCATCCTCCCCTCCCTCTATCCCTCCATCCCTCCCTCCATCCCTCCATCCCTCCATCCCTCCATCCATCCCTCCATCCCTCCATCCATCCTCCCCTCCCTCTATCCCTCCATCCATCCATCCTCCCCTCCCTCTATCCCTCCATCCCTCCCTCTATCCCTCCATCCCTCCATCCATCCCTCCTCCCCTCCATCCATCCCTCCATCCCTCCATCCATCCCTCCATCCATCCATCCATCCCTCCATCCATCCATCTATCCCTCCATCCCTCCATCCATCCCTCCATCCCTCCCTCTATCCCTCCATCCATCCCTCCATCCCTCCATCCATCCATCCATCCCTCCTCCCCTCCATCCATCCCTCCATCCCTCCATCCATCCATCCCTCCATCCATCCCTCCATCCATCCATCCCTCCATCCATCCCTCCATCCATCCCTCCTCCCCTCCATCCATCCCTCCATCCATCCCTCCATCCCTCCATCCCTCCATCCATCCATCCATCCATCCATCCATCCTTACCACTGAGATCTGAAGAGACCATAGAAGTGTGTAGAGCTAGGGTCTCCAGATGTGTGTTGTTTTGTGTAGACATCAGTCAGTATGTTGTAACGCTGTCCGCTGGCTCTGTCCTCACACACCAACTGAGCCTTGAGGAAGGTGGTCCAACGCCTCTGTAATGTCTTCATGCCTCCTACATCAGACTAAAGATAGATAGGGGGAAGAGGGGTGGAGAGAGAGAGAGGAGGAGAGAAATAGTGGGGGTGGAGAGAGAGAGAGGGGGAGAGAAAGAGGGGTTGGAGAGAGAGGGGGTGAGAGGAGGGGTGGTGGGAGAGGGGGAGAAAAAGAGAGTTTGGTGGAGAGAGGGGGTGGTGGGAGAGGGGGAGAAAGAGAGAGGTTGGTGGAGAGAGGGGGTGGTGGGAGAGGGGGAGAAAGAGAGAGTTTGGTGGAGAGAGGGGGTGGTGGGAGAGGGGGAGAAAGATAGAGGTTGGTGGAGAGAGGGGTGGTGGGAGAGGGGGAGAAAGAGAGAGGTTGGTGGAGAGAGGGGGTGGTGGAGAGGGGGAGAAAGAGAGAGGTTGGTGGAGAGGGGGGGTGGTGGGAGAGGGGAGATAGAGAGAGGTTGGTGGAGAGAGGGGGTGGTGGAGAGGGGGTGGTGGAGAGGGGGAGAAAGAGAGAGGTTGGTGGAGAGAGATGTTGGTGGAGAGAGATGTTGGTGGAGAGGGGGCGTGGTGGAGAGAGATGTTGGTGGAGAGAGATGTTGGTGGAGAGAGATGTTGGTGGAGAGGGGGTGGTGGAGAGAGGGGGTGGTGGAGAGAGGGGGTGGTGGAGAGGGGGTGGTGGGAGAGGGGGTGGTGGAGAGAGATGTTGGTGGAGAGAGATGTTGGTGGAGAGAGATGTTGGTGGAGAGGGGGTGGTGGAGAGAGGGGGTGGTGGAGAGAGGGGGTGGTGGAGAGGGGGGTGGTGGGAGAGGGGGTGGTGGAGAGAGATGTTGGTGGAGAGAGATGTTGGTGGAGAGGGGGTGGTGGAGAGAGGGGGTGGTGGAGAGAGGGGTGGTGGAGAGAGGGGGTGGTGGAGAGAGGGGTTGGTGGAGAGAGATGTTGGTGGAGAGGGGGGTGGTGGAGAGAGATGTTGGTGGAGAGGGGGTGGTGGAGAGAGGGGGTGGTGGATAGGGGGTGGTGGAGAGAGATGTTGGTGGAGAGAGGGGGTGGAGAGAGATGTTGGTGGAGAGAGATGTTGGTGGAGAGGGGGTGGTAGAGAGAGGGGGTGGTGGAGAGAGGGGGTGGTGGAGAGAGGGGGTGGTGGAGAGGGGGTGGTGGAGAGAGATGTTGGTGGAGAGGGGGTGGTGGAGAGAGGGGTTGGTGGAGAGAGATGTTGGTGGAGAGGGGGGTGGTGGAGAGAGATGTTGGTGGAGGAGGGGGTGGTGGAGAGGGGGTGGTGGAGAGAGGGGGTGGTGGAGATGTTGGTGGAGGAGATGTTGGTGGAGAGAGATGTTGGTGGAGAGAGATGTTGGTGGAGAGAGATGTTGGTGGAGAGAGATGTTGGTGGAGAGAGATGTTGGTGGAGAGGGGGGGGTGTATAAAGATACAGTGAAAAGAGAATGAAGAAGGAGAAAAGAAAAAGAGAGAGAATTGATGGATGGTCTCACCCAAAATATAAAGAGGACACTAGGATGGTCTCACCCAAAATATAAAGAGGAGGCTAGGATGGTCTCACCCAAAATATAAAGAGGACACTAGGATGGTCTCACCCAAAATATAAAGAGGACACTAGGATGGTCTCACCCAAAATATAAAGAGGACACTAGGATGGTCTCACCCAAAATATAAAGAGGAGGCTAGGATGGTCTCACCCAAAATATAAAGAGGAGGCTAGGATGGTCTCACCCAAAATATAAAGAGGAGGCTAGGATGGTCTCACCCAAAACTATGTGAGGAGGCTAGGATGGTCTCACCCAAAATATAAAGAGGAGGCTAGGATGGTCTCACCCAAAACTATTTGAGGAGGCTAGGATGGTCTCACCCAGAACTATGTGAGGAGGCTAGGATGGTCTCACCCAAAACTATGTGAGGAGGCTAGGATGGTCTCACCCAAAACTATGTGAGTAGTGGGAATCCTATGTATTTGCTAGGATCAAGTAACAACAAAGAGACAAACAAATAGACAGACCCCCACCACCTCTTCTGACCCATAGACATACCTTGCAGACACGTGCGACCCTGGGAACTTTGACCTTAGTGTAGAGGTCGTACTCCTTGGCGACCTCAGTAAAGAAGAAGTAGATCTTGTTGTCTTCACCCTGTGGGTTGTTGTCTTCGTCCTGTTGTATGAACACCGACGACACAAACTCTGGGTCTGCAGAGAGAGACACACACATACACACCTATAAACAACGTGGGTTTAGGAGTGTGGGAAGCACAGCGCGCGCGTGTGTGTGTGTGTGTGTGTCTGTGCGTGTGCGCGTGCGTGCGTGTGTGTGTGTTCTCCTCTAACCACTGAGCCAGTTGATGGATCTCTCGGTGCGGATACGTTCCTGCTCCTGTCCGGTTGCCCGGGAGATATCGAACAACGTTCCCAGGAAGTTACTCGTGGCGGCTGTGTACAAGATACCTCCTAGAGAGAAAGAGAAAGAGAGAAAGAGATAGACCCAGTGTAGCCATAGCTGAGTGAGTATTAGAGTATGTATTAGGGTGTGTATTTGAGTGTGTACTCTGGTGTGTATTAGTGTTTGCCAAGTTAGTAAGTTAGCCTTGTCCGAGTCAGAACGGCCTAGAGAGAGCAACCCCAAGACAGGACACTAGTCTGACTCTTATTTCTGTAGAGACAGCTTGATGTACCAGTACAACCCCTGGACAGGACACTAGTCTATCTCCTGTTTCTGTAGTGAGACAGCTTGATGTACCAGAACAACCCCAAGACAGGACACACTGTCAGTGTGTGTGTACAGCGTGTGTGTACAGTGTGTTTGTACAGCGTGTGTGTGTACAAGTGTGTGTGTACAGTGTGTGTGTACAGTGTGTGTGTACAGTGTGTGTGTACAGCGTGTGTGTGTACAGCGTGTGTGTGTACAGTGTGTTTGTACAGTATGTTTGTACAGTGTGTGTGTGTACAGTGTGTTTGTACAGTGTGTTTGTACAGTGTGTGTGTACAGCGAGTGTGTGTACAGTGTGTTTGTACAGTGTGTGTGTGTGTGCAGTGTGTTTGTACAGTGTGTGTGCTTGTACAGTGTGTGTGTGTGTGTACAGTGTGTGTGTACAGCGTGTGTGTGTACAGTGTGTTTGTACAGCGTGTGTGTGTACAGTGTGTGTGTACAGTGTGTTTGTACAGTGTGTTTGTACAGTATGTGTGTACAGTGTGTGTGTGTACAGTGTGTGTGCTTGTACAGTGTGTGTGTGTGTACAGTGTGTGTGTACAGCGTGTGTGTGTACAGTGTGTTTGTACAGTGTGTTTGTACAGTGTGTGTGTACAGTGTGTTTGTACAGTGTGTGTGTACAGTGTGCTTGTACAGTGTGTGTGTACAGTGTGTTTGTACAGTGTGTGTGTGTGTGTGTACAGTGTGTGTGTGTGTATAGTGTGTTTGTACAGTGTGTGTGCTTGTACAGTGTGTGTGTGTGTGTACAGTGTGTTTGTACAGTGTGTGTGTACAGTGTGTTTGTACAGTGTGTGTGTGTACAGTGGGTTTGTAGAGTGTGTGTGTACAGGGTGTGTGTAGTGTGTTTGTACAGTGTGTGTGTGTGACAGTGTGTGTACAGTGTGTGTGTGTACATTGTGTTTGTACAGTGTGTGTGTGTGTGTGTGTGTGTGTGTGTGTGTGTGTGTGTGTGTGTGTGTGTGTGTGTACAGTGTGTGTGTGTGTGTGTGTGTACAGTGTGTGTGTACAGTGTGTTTGAACAGTGTGTGTGTGTGTGTGTGTGTGTGTGTGTACAGTGTGTGTGTACAGTGTGTTTGTACAGTGTGTGTGTGTGTGTACAGTGTGTGTGTACATTGGGTGTGTACAGTGTGTGTGTGTGTGTGTACAGTGTGTGTGTGTGTGTGTGTGTGTGTGTGTGTGTGTGTGTGTGTACAATGTGTGTGTACAGTGTGTGTACAGCGTGTGTATACAGTGTGTGTCTACAGTGTGTGTTTGTACACTGTGTGTTTGTACAGTGTGTTTGTACAGTGTGTGTGTGTACAGTGTGTGTGTGTGTACAGTGTGTGTGTACAGCGTGTGTGTACAGCGTGTGTGTACAGTGTGTGTGTGTGTGTGTGTGTGTACAGTGTGTTTGTACAGTGTGTGTGTACAGCGTGTGTGCACAGTGTGTGTGTACAGTGTGTGTGTACAGCGTGTGTGTACAGCGTGTGTGTACAGTGTGTGTGTACAGTGTGTGTGTACAGTGTGTGTTTGTACCCAGTGTGTGTTTGTACCCAGTGTGTGTGTACAGTGTGTGTGTACAGCGTGTGTGTACAGCGGGTGTGTACAGTGTGTGTGTACAGTGTGTGTGTACAGTGTGTGTTTGCACACTGTGTGTTTTTACAGCGTGTGTGTGTGTACAGTGTGTTTGTACAGTGTGTGTTTGTACAGTGTGTGTGTACAGCGTGTGTGTACAGTGTGTGTGTACAGTGTGTGTTTGTACACAGTGTGTTTGTACAGCGTGTGTGTACAGCAGTGTGTGTACAGCGTGTGTGTGTGTACAGTGTGTTTGTACAGTGTGTGTGTGTACAGTGTGTGTGTGTACAGTGTGTGTGTACAGTGTGTGTGTACAGTGTGTGTTTGTACACAGTGTGTTTGTGTGTGTGTGCAGTGTGTGTACAGCGTGTGTGTACAGTGTGTGTGTACAGTGTGTGTTTGTACAGTGTGTGTGTTTGTACAGTGTGTGTGTACAGTGTGTGTGTGTACAGTGTGTGTGTACAGCGTGTGTGTGTACAGTGTGTTGTACAGCGTGTGTGTGTGTACAGTGTGTGTGTACAGTGTGTGTGTACAGTGTGTGTTTGTACCCAGTGTGTGTTTGTACCCAGTGTGTGTGTACAGTGTGTGTTTGTACAGCGTGTGTTTGTACAGCGTGTGTGTACAGTGTGTGTGTACAGTGTGTGTGTACAGTGTGTGTTTGTACACTGTGTGTTTGTACAGTGTGTGTGTGTGTACAGTGTGTTTGTACAGTGTGTGTTTGTACAGTGTGTGTGTACAGTGTGTGTGTACAGTGTGTGTGTACAGTGTGTGTTTGTACACAGTGTGTTTGTACAGCTGTGTGTGTACAGTGTGTGTGTACAGCGTGTGTGTGTGACAGTACAGTGTGTTTGTACAGTGTGTGTGTGTGTACAGTGTGTGTGTGTACAGTGTGTGTGTACAGTGTGTGTTTGTACACAGTGTGTTTGTACACAGTGTGTGTACAGCGTGTGTGTACAGTGTGCTTGTACAGTGTGTGTTTGTACAGTGTGTGTTTGTACAGTGTGTTTGTACAGTGTGTGTGTACAGTGTGTGTGTGTGTACAGTGTGTGTGTACAGTGTGTGTGTACAGTGTGTTTGTACAGTGTGTGTGTACAGTGTGTTTGTACAGTGTGTGTGTGTGTGTTTGTACAGTGTGTTTGTACAGTGTGTGTGTGTACAGTGTGTTTGTACAGTGTGTTTGTACAGCGTGTGTGTGTACAGTGTGTGTGTACAGTGTGTTTGTACAGTGTGTGTGTGTGTACAGTGTGTTTGTACAGTGTGTGTGTACAGTGTGTTTGTACAGTGTGTGTGTGTACAGTGTGTGTGTACAGCGTGTGTGTGTACAGTGTGCTTGTACAGCGTGTGTGTGGTACAGTGTGTGTGTACAGTGTGTTTGTACAGTGTGTGTGCTTGTACAGTGTGTGTGTGTGTACAGTGTGTGTGTACAGTGTGTGTGTGTACAGTGTGTTTGTACAGCGTGTGTGTGTACAGTGTGTGTACAGTGTGTTTGTACAGTGTGTTTGTACAGTATGTGTGTACAGTGTGTGTGTGTGTACAGTGTGTGTGTACAGTGTGTTTGTACAGTGTGTGTGTGTACAGTGTGTGTGTACAGTGTGCTTGTACAGCGTGTGTGTGTGTACAGTGTGTTTGTACAGTGTGTGTGTGTGTGTGTGTGTACAGTGTGAGTGTGTGTATAGTGTGTTTGTACAGTGTGTGTGCTTGTACAGTGTGTGTGTGTGTGTACAGTGTGTGTGTACAGTGTGTGTGTACAGTGTGTTTGTACAGTGTGTGTGTGTGTGTACAGTGTGTTTGTAGAGTGTGTGTGTACAGGGTGTGTGTAGTGTGTTTGTACAGTGTGTGTGTGTGTGTGTGTGTACAGTGTGTGTACAGTGTGTGTGTGTACATTGTGTTTGTACAGTGTGTGTGTGTACAGTGTGTGTGTGTGTGTGTGTGTACAGTGTGTGTGTACAGTGTGTTTGTACAGTGTGTGTGTGTGTGTGTGTGTACAGTGTGTGTACAGTGTGTTTGTACAGTGTGTGTGTGTGTACAGTGTGTGTGTACAGTGGGTGTGTACAGTGTGTGTGTGTGTGTGTACAGTGTGTACAGTGTGTGTGTGTGTACAATGTGTGTGTACAGTGTGTGTGTACAACGTATGTATACAGTGTGTGTGTACAGCGTGTGTATACAGTGTGTGTCTACAGTGTGTGTTTGTACACTGTGTGTTTGTACAGTGTGTGTGTACAGCGTGTGTCTACAGTGTGTGTTTGTACACTGTGTGTTTGTACTGTGTGTTTGTACAGCGTGTGTGTACAGTGTGTGTGTACAGTGTGTGTGTACAGTGTGTGTGTACAGTGTGTGTGTACAGTGTGTGTTTGTACACTGTGTGTTTGTACAGTGTGTGTACAGCGTGTGTGTACAGCGTGTGTGTACAGTGTGTGTGTACAGTGTGTGTTTGTACACTGTGTGTTTGTACAGTGTGTGTGTACAGCATGTGTGTACAGCGTGTGTGTGTACAGTGTGTGTGTACAGCGTGTGTGTACAGCGTGTGTGTGTACAGCGTGTGTGTGTACAGCGTGTGTGTACAGTGTGTGTGTGTACAGTGTGTGTGTGTACAGTGTGTGTGTACAGTGTGTGTGTACAGTGTGTGTGTACAGTGTGTGTGTACAGTGTGTGTGTACAGTGTGTGTGTACAGCGTGTGTGTACAGCGTGTGTGTGTACAGTGTGTGTGTACAGTGTGTGTTTGTACAGTGTGTGTGTACAGTGTGTGTGTACAGCATGTGTATACAGTGTGTGTGTACAGTGTGTGTGTACAGTGTGTGTGTGTGTGCAGTGTGTGTGTACAGCATGTGTGTACAGTGTGTGTGTGTGTACAGTGTGTGTGTACAGTGTGTGTGTACAGTGTGTGTGTACAGTGTGTGTGTACAGCATGTGTATACAGTGTGTGTGTACAGTGTGTGTACAGCGTGTGTATACAGTGTGTGTGTACAGTGTGTGTGTACAGTGTGTGTGTACAGCGTGTGTGTACAGTGTGTGTGTACAGTGTGTGTACAGTGTGTGTGTACAGTGTGTGTGTACAGTGTGTGTGTACAGTGTGTGTGTACAGTGTGTGTGTACAGTGTGTGTACAGTGTGTGTGTACAGTGTGTGTGTACAGTGTGTGTGTACAGTGTGTGTACAGTGTGTGTGTCTACAGCGTGTGTATTCAGTGTGTGTACAGCGTGTCTTCTAATACCTGCCATAACAGCTGTATAGTGCTGGCTGGGCTCAAAGGGGCATTTCCCTTTCCCAGTCTCCATCCTCACCCCTCCATTCTCCCCCCGCTCCAAAGAGAAGGAAGACATGTTCTGAAAGAGAGAGGGATGAGGATAAATTATTGAATAGATGTGTGTTGGGGGGAGGGGGGGTGTATTTACACGTGTGTGTGTGTGTGTGTGTGTTTTTTGTGTGTGTTTGTGTGTGTCACTTTGGTGTGTGAACAAGTGTGTGTAAACATGTTAGAAGGGCTCATTGCACAGTCACACGCTCACCAGGAAGGCACACTGGGGGTCAAAAGCATAGGTTCCACAGACGTATATCCACCCGTTTCCAAGAAACTCCAACAGACGGAGGTAGTTATTACAGTCGCCCTGTAGGGGGCGACAGAGCGCATTATAGAATTATACACCTTGTAAATATATTATATTATTATTATTATTATTATACACCATATAGGGCACAACAGAACACATTATATAATTATTACATTATATTATATTAATTACATTATAAAAATATTATTATTATTCAAACTACTGTCTCTCTGTGGTTATTGGATGTAGTTGTTACAGACAGGGGGAGACAGAGCAGTGAAATGACCCTGTAGTTCAAACAACAACAAAGCCAAGAACACAGTGCAACAGGTGTGTTAGTGCACACACACACACACACACACACACACACACACACACACACACACACACACACACACACACACACACATACACACACACACACACACACACACACACACACACACACACATACACACACACACACACACACACACACACACACACACACACACACACACACACACACACATACACACACACACACACACACACACACACACACACACACACACACACACACACACACACACACATACACATAAACACACACATACACACACACACACACACACATACAGGCGTAGGCGTTCACACACACACACACACACACATACAGGCATAGGCGTTCACACACAAACACACACGCAGAGAGGCACACACACACACCTCTGTCTTTCCCTTGGCCACACAGGACTTCCTCTTCTCCTCAGGAACATCCCACACAATCTAGGGAGAGAGAGAGAGAGAGAGAGAGAGAGAGAGAGAGAGAGAGAGAGAGAGAGATGAAAAGACAGATATATGGGAAAAGGTCAACTTAATTAAATAAGATGACACTCAGATATCAAACTCAGTGATTGATCATATTGCTATACAATAATAGGAAAATATAAATATAATATTTAATGATATATATAATGCAATCTAGACACACACAACCACCACCCTCCACCACCAAAACCATCCCATCAACACACACAACCATCCCCCCCACCACCAAAACCTGCCAACCAACACACACACACCCTCTCCCTCCCTCCCCATCTCCCTCCCTCCCTCTCTCCCTACCTCCCGCCCTACCTCCCTCCCTCACCGTGCGTGGTGGCTGTGTCAGGTTGTTGGTGTCCACGGCCAGTATGGCATCTCTCGCACCCAGGAAGAGAACGCCAGACGAACGGTCCAATAGGAATGTGCTAAAGTTGGCCACGCCCCTGAACTGTTGCGGCCCCAACATGGCGTCCAGATCTGCCAGAGAGAGGAGGACACGATAGAGGACGGTGTTAGTCCATGAACAGAGGGGTAAAT
>NC_056438.1:9973826-9976326 GCF_018296145.1 Oncorhynchus tshawytscha | reverse complement strand
TAACTACTTTTAGCCTTGAAATCTTTGGTTGTTTACAACACTACTCACTCTGTTTAGCACATGGCCTCACATGTCGGTGGGACTACAGCTTAAGAGGGTATGATTGATGCTGAATGGGTGTAGACAAAGACGAGCTCTCCAGTAGGTGTACCAAAACATTCACAGGCAATTTTCTCAAAAGTGGGGTTACAAGTTTATCAACATTCAAAGCAGAATTACTTTCCCCATTGTTCCTCAACTGTACTGTGTGATATAAAATATGTCAAACAAAATGCATGTTTCATTTCATTTCAAATGATTGTCAAAATTAGCTCAACCTCCCGGTTGCCTGTAAAAGGGTTATACTAAATAAACAAATGTCATCTCCATAATGTATGTTTTCACACATCTTGATATAATCTCTGTCTAATAAAAAACACTCCCATTGGTTGATCTGGGTTCTTATATTTGGTACAGCCTTCCCTATTGGCTGGAGACGCCAGTGGAGCAGGGTGAAATTGCCCCCCTGGACACTGATCTTGGTTCAGTATGGCATTTTCCCCACTCATGGTTAAGGTTAGGAGTGGAAGAGTGGAAGCTGATCCTAGATCTGTACCAAGGGGAAACTTCACCCAGAGCAGTGGGTAGTAGATGTAGGTGGTTGGTATCATATAGTTAGATAGAGGGCACGCTTGCCAGAAAGCCGGCTGTTGTAATGTATACGAGTCGGAAAGCAAAGTGCAGGTGGTGAGTTGAATAATAAACGGAACATTGAACAACGTAACAAACACTAGTATAGACATGGAACACTTAAACAGAGTCAATAACACCTGAGGAAAGAACCAAGGGGAGTGACAAATATAGGGAAGATCATCAAGGAGGTGATGGAGTCCAGGTGAGGGTCATGAGGCGCAGGTACGCGTAACGATGGTGGCAGGTGTGCGTAATGATGAGATAACCGTTCTCACCGTTCTCTCTCCTGACATAGAACCATGATGACCTGATTGTAGGTAAATACTGAGGTAAAAACACACACACACACAGACACAGACACACAGACACACACAGCCCCTATACCACCTGTCTCTGCTCTTTTCCTACACTCCCTCTTTCACATTTAGCTTGTTTCCTTCGATCGCTCTTCTCTTCTTTAAATCATCCACCCGTCATCTGTCCATCTGTTCCCCACAGCTCCGCTGCCAGATGACAAACATCCCCCTTCTAACACTTGTTTATCTGCTCTGTCTATCCGAATGAGAGACGCACAATATAGGGAGACGCGCACACATTGGGAGGCACACACACACACACACACAGATGTAACAGGTTCTGACATGTGCCAAAGGCAAGGACAAGGCTCATGAGAAAAGTCCTGGTATCCTCTAGATGACCCCCCTTCCGCCAACCTGTCCCTCTAGGTGACACCCCCTCCCCTCCCCGCCCCACTCACACACATCACCGCTGTGATGCTAGTTCCTAGAGCTATGCCATCTGCCCCCTCCCACACACACACGCACATACACACACGCACACACACACACACACAGAAGACTGTCCCCATGCTTGAACACACAAGAACCGAGAGAGAAAAGAGAGAGAGAATGTGTCTGAGATGTCTTGGCAGAGAGAGAGAGAGAGAGAGGGGAGAGAGGGAGTGAGGGGAGAGAGAGAGAGAGAGAGAGAGAGAGAGAGAGAGAGAGAGAGAGAGAGAGAGAGAGAGAGAGAGAGAGGGGAGAGAGGGAGTGAGGGGAGGGAGAGAGGAGAGGAGAGAGGGGAGAGAGAGAGAGAGAGAGACAGAATGTGTCTGAGATGTCTTGGCAGTGAGCGAGAGAGCAAGAGAGAGAGTGAGAGAGAGAGGGGGGAGAGGGGGAGAGAGAGAGAGAGAGAGAGAGAATTTGTCTGAGATGTCTTGGCAGAGAGAGAGAGAGAGAGAGAATGTCTCTGATATGTCTTGGCAGAGAGAGAGAGAGAGAGAGAGAGAGAGAGAGAGAGAGAGAGAGAGAGAGAGAGAGAGAGAGAGAGACAGACAGAGACAGAATTAGACCCAACCAAATCATGAGAAAACAAAAAGATAACTACTTAACACATTGGAAAGAATTTACAAAAAAACAGAGCAAACTAGAATGCTATTTGGCCCTACACAGAGAGTACACAGCGGCAGAATACCTGACCACTGTGACTGACCCAAAATTAAGGAAAGCCTTGACTATGTACAGACTCAGTGAGCATAGCCTTGCTATTGAGAAAGGCCGCCGTAGGCAGACATGGCTCTCAAGAGAAGACAGGCTATGTGCTCACTGCCCACAAAATGAGTTGGAAACTGAGCTGCACTTCCTAACCTCCTGCCCAATGTATGACCATATTAGAGAGACATACTTCCCTCAGATTACACAGATCCACAAAGAATTCGAAAACAAATCCAATTTTGAAAAACTCCCATATCTACTGGGTGAAATTCCACAGTGTGCCATCACAGCAGCAAGATTTGTGACCTGTTGCCACGAGAAAAGGGCAACCAGTG
>NC_056438.1:9938826-9946326 GCF_018296145.1 Oncorhynchus tshawytscha | reverse complement strand
TGAGACACATCTACCTCTGATAAACACTGACCTGAGACACATCTACCTCTGATAAACACTGACCTGAGACACATCTACCTCTGATAAACACTGACCTGAGACACATCTACCTCTGATAAACACTGACCTGAGACACATCTACCTCTGATAAACACTGACCTAAGACACATCTACCTCTGATAAACACTGACCTGAGACACATCTACCTGATAAACACTGACCTGAGACACATCTACCTCTGATAAACACTGACCTGAGACACATCTACCTGATAAACACTGACCTGAGACACATCTACCTGATAAACACTGACCTGAGACACATCTACCTCTGATAAACACTGACCTGAGACACATCTACCTGATAAACACTGACCTGAGACACATCTACCTCTGATAAACACTGACCTGAGACACATCTACCTCTGATAAACACTGACCTGAGACACATCTACCTCTGATAAACACTGACCTGAGACACATCTACCTCTGATAAACACTGACCTGAGACACATCTACCTGATAAACACTGACCTGAGACACATCTACCTGATAAACACTGACCTGAGACACATCTACCTCTGATAAACACTGACTATAGAGGTTGCCAGACCAGAAATACTGTAAAACTGTAAGAAACTGTCAAATCCTGTACAAAATAAACTGTCAGATACTGTACAAAATAAACTGTCAGATACTGTACAAAATAAACTGTCAGATACTGTACAAAATAAACTGTCAGATACTGTACAAAATAAACTGTTAGATACTGTACAAGAAGGGCTCTGCTAAAGTGCATTTGTCAAAACAAACTTCATATTAAGTCCTCCATACAAAACCAAGAACATGTGACAGACAGCAAAAAACACACACACACACACACACACACACACACACACACACACACACACACACACACACACACAGGGGCCACAGTAACCTATGCTTCAGAGAGGGAGGGGCCACAGTAACCCATGCTTCAGATGGGGGAGGGGCTACAGTAACCTATGCTTTAGAGGGGAGGGGCTACAGTAATCTATGCTTCTGGGGGAGGGGCTACAGTAACCTATGCTTTAGAGGGGGAGGGGCTACAGTAACCTATGCTTTAGAGGGGAGGGGCTACAGTAACCTATGCTTTAGAGGGGAGGGGCTACAGTAACCTATGCTTTAGAGGGGGAGGGGCAGGTATTCTACATGTACTGTACACCCACTGGCAAAGACTTCCAACTGGCAGGCTGACACTGGAATAACTTTCTGAGTGACAAAGTGAGGGCTCTGCATAGGTGCATTGTTAAGATTTTTGTGGGACTGGGAAAAAAATGCCCGGTTCCTACGCTTCTAAAAAAAAACGGTTTTGTTCCGGAACAGTATAGAATGGGTTGGTTTCTGTTCCTCAAATAATGTAGTTATTTTCTGGTTTTCGGTTCTGTTCTCTGAACCGGTTCCAACCCTCCACAATACTAACAGAAATAACATAGTGAAAAGAAAGAAGCTTGAACATACATACATACAGTACATTCATACATACAGTACATTCATACATACAGTACATTCATACATACAGTACATTCATACATACAGTACATACATTCATACATACAGTACATTCATACATACATACAGTACATTCATACATACAGTACATTCATACATACATACAGTACATTCATACATACAGTACATTCATACATACAGTACATTCATACATACATACAGTACATTCATACATACAGTACATTCATACATACAGTACATTCATACATACATACAGTACATACATACATACAGTACATTCATACATACAGTACATTCATACATACAGTACATTCATACATACAGTACATTCATACATACAGTACATACATACATACATACAGTACATTCATACATACAGTACATACATACATACAGTACATTCATACATACAGTACATTCATACATACATACAGTACATACATACATACAGTACATTCATACATACATACAGTACATTCATACATACATACAGTACATTCATACATACAGTACATTCATACATACATACAGTGCATTCATACATACATACAGTACATTCATACATACAGTACATTCATACATACATACAGTACATTCATACATACATACAGTACATTCATTCATACATACAGTACATTTACATACATACAGTACATTCATACATACATACAGTACATTCATACATACATACAGTACATTCATACATACATACAGTACATTCATACATACAGTACATTCATACATACAGTACATTCATACATACATACAGTACATTCATACATACAGTACATTCATACATACATACAGTACATTCATACATACAGTACATTCATACATACATACAGTACATTCATACATACAGTACATTCATACATACAGTACATTCATACATACATACAGTACATTCATACATACATACAGTACATTCATACATACAGTACATTCATACATACATACAATACATACATACAGTACATTCATACATACATACAGTACATTCATACATACAGTACATTCATACATACAGTACATTCATACATACATACAGTACATTCATACATACAGTACATTCATACATACAGTACATTCATACATACATACAGTACATTCATACATACAGTACATTCATACATACAGTACATTCATACATACATACAGTACATTCATACATACAGTACATTCATACATACAGTACATTCATACATACATACAGTACATTCATACATACAGTACATTCATACATACAGTACATTCATACATACAGTACATTCATACATACATACAGTACATTCATACATACATACAGTACATTCATACATACAGTACATTCATACATACATACAGTACATTCATACATACATACAGTACATTCATACATACATACAGTACATTCATACATACAGTACATTCATACATACATACAGTACATTCATACATACATACAGTACATTCATACATACAGTACATTACATACATACAGTACATTCATACATACATACAGTACATTCATACATACAGTACATTCATACATACAGTACATTCATACATACAGTACATTCATACATACATACAGTACATTCATACATACAGTACATTCATACATACATACAGTACATTCATACATACAGTACATTCATACATACAGTACATTCATACATACAGTACATTCATACATACATACAGTACATTCATACATACATACAGTACATTCATACATACAGTACATTCATACATACATACAGTACATTCATACATACAGTACATTCATACATACAGTGCATTCGGGAAAAATATTCAGACCCCTTCCCTTTTTCCAAATTTTACATTTCACATTACAGCCTTATTCTAAAATGGATTAAATAAGTTTTAACCCTCATCAATCTATACACAATACCCCATAATGACATCACAATACCCCATAATGACATCACAATACTCCATAATGACATCACAATACCCCATAATGACATCACAATACCCCATAATGACATCACAATACCCCATAATGACATCACAATACTCCATAATGACATCACAATACCCCATAATGACAAAGCAATACCCCATAATGACAAAGCAAAAACAGGTTTTTAGACATGCTTGCACAACAAAAAATAAATAAAAATAATAACATAGTTATTTGCAAAAGTATTCAGACCCTTTGCTCTGAGACTCAAAATTGAGCTCAGGTGCATCCTGTTTCCATTGATCATCTTTAAGATGCTTCTACAACTTGATTGGAGTCCACCTGTGGTAAATTCAATTGATTGGACATGATTTGCAAAGGCACACACCTGTCTATATAAGGTCCCACAGTTGACAGTGCATGTCAGAGCAAAAACCAAGCCATGAGGTCGAAGGAATTGTCTGTAGAGCTCAGAGACAGGATTGTGTCGAGGCACAGATCTGGGGAAGGGTACCAAAACATTTCTGCAGCATTGAAGGTCCCCCAGAACACAGTGGCCTCCATCATTCTTAAATGGAAGAAGTTTGGAACCACCAAGACTCTTCCTAGAGCTGGCCGCTTGGCCAAACTGAGCAATCGGGGGAGAAGGGCCTTGGTCAGGGAGGTGTCGAAGAACCCGATGGTCACTCTGACAGAGCTCCAGAGTTCCTCTACGGAGATGGGAGAACATTCCAGATGGACAACCATCTCTGCAGCACTCCACCAATCTGGCCTTTATGGTAGAGTGGCCAGACAGAAGCCACTCCTCAGTAAAAAGGCACATGGACAGAAGCCACTCCTCAGTAAAAGGCACATGGACAGAAGCCACTCCTCAGTAAAAGGCACATGGACAGAAGCCACTCCTCAGTAAAAGGCACATGGACAGAAGCCACTCCTCAGTAAAAGGCACATGGACAGAAGCCACTCCTCAGTAAAAGGCACATGGACAGAAGCCACTCCTCAGTAAAAGGCACATGGACAGAAGCCACTCCTCAGTAAAAGGCACATGGACAGAAGCCACTCCTCAGTAAAAGGCACATGGACAGAAGCCACTCCTCAGTAAAAGGCACATGACAGCCCACTTGGAGTTTGCCAAAAGGCACGTAAACACGTGAGAAACAAGATTCTCTGGTCTGATGAAATAAAGATTGAACTCTTTGACCTGAATGCCAAGCGTCACATCTGGAGGAAACATGGCACCATCCCTATGGTGAAGCATGGTGGTGGCAGCATCTCTACGGTGAAGCATGGTGGTGGCAGCATCATGCTGTGGGGATGTTTTTCAGTGGCAAATACTGTGAGACTAGTCAGGATCAAAGGAAAGATGAATGGAGCAAAGTACAGAGAGATAGATCCTTGATGAAAACCTGCTCCAGAGCGCTCAGGACCTCAGACTGGGGCGAAGGTTCACCTTCCAACAGGACAACGACCCTAAGCACACATCCAAGACAACACAGGAGGTTCAGGACTATTTTATTTATCTTTTCACCAATTTTTGTTTTGTTTTGTGTATGTCCATTACATGAAATCAAAAACAAAAATCCATTTAAATTACAGTCTGTAATGCAACAAAATAGGAAAAACGCCAAGGGGGATGAATACTTTTACAAGGCACTGTACTTATGTAAATGTGATATTTCAGTTGTTTTATTTTTTATACATTTACAAAAAATTATAAAAACATGTTTTTGCTTTGTAGTTATGGGGTATTGTGATGTCATTATGGGGTATTGTGATGTCATTATGGGGTATTGTGATGTCATTATGGGGTATTGTGTGTAGATTGGTGAGGGGGGGCCAATTTACAGTTTTTTCCAACTGCTTACACACAAAATCTTTTCATGTCACACGATTTTTGAAACCTCTCACTCAAAGTGCAAAACTATATCCAATACCATAAGCTATTTCTCAGCCTTTGACTCAGTTGTCAATTGCATAAAACACTTTTTTCAAAATACTACACACAATTCTCTACCTAAAACACAAAAATCTAATCTTGCTTTCCTTTTCCAAACACAACCAATCAAAATGCTACACTTATTCACCAGGTCACACACACACTCCTCACATGTGCAAACACTAATAGCTTAACTGATCACTAACCAATCACTGCTTTACTGTAGTATAGGCCTATAAATAGGTCAAAGGTCAGATTACCTGTTTTGAACAATGGACAGAGAGCAAGAGGAGTAGGAGGGAGAGGAAGAGGAAGAAGAGGACGAGGGCAAAGAAGAGAAGGAAGGAGAGCCATCTCTGATGAGATTAGGGCAACACTTGTTGATCATGTGATCAACCACGGTTTGACCATGAGAGAGGCTGGACTGAGAGTCCAGCCCAACTTGAATTTGAACCTTCAGAAATGAGAACAGGTATGCAACTATCTAATGACTATTTTAGTATTACAGTAATTTACTGTAAAATGCGTATGACTGCATAGTATTGCATAAACATTTGTAACTCTAAGCCATCCATTTACTGCACTGCATTGAATGAATAAGGTTGGTTATCATGCTGTGCTACATTGTTTTGTACATTGTTTACAGTTCCTATGCTGAACACATACTGTGTTTGAATTCTGTACAGAGTGGAAAGGCAAAGACATCATGGAGGACGAGGACGCTTGTTTACAGATGTACAAGAGACAGCAATTATAAATATGGTTTTGGCCAACAATGCAATTAGGATTTGAGAGATAAGAGAGCATATCTTGAATAATGACACCATATTTAACCTCATCATGCTGTAAGCCTGTCGACCATACAACGCATCCTCCAACGGCACCGAGTGACGATGAAACAACTTTACAAGGTGCCATTTGAGAGAAACTCTGACAGTCAAGAATATGCAACATGACTTTGTAGAGGTATGTATGCAACACTACTTCCAGTACTTCAGACATACCATATTTACTCATCTGTATATCCTTTTGTCTGTTACAGAGAGTATTGGAGCTGGATGACCATGTAATTCGCCATGAATTTATTTATGTGGATGAGGTTGGCTTCAACCTCACCAAAACCAGGCGCCGCGGAAGAAATGTAATAGGACAGAGGGCATTTACCAATGTCCCCGGACAGCGTGGGGGTAATATAACTATGTGTGCTGCCACCACTCAAAACGGGGTCCTCCATCACAATGCCACACTGGGTCCGTACAACACCGGCCATATGCTCACTTTTCTGGATGCAATTTACACAATGTTTGTCCCTGATCCAGATCAGGAGCCTGATAGATTTGTGGTTTTATGGGACAATGTTAGTTTTCACCGGGCTGTTCTGGTCCAAAACTGGTTTGCCACCCATCCACCATTTGTAGTTTTGTACCTACCCCCATATTCACATTTCCTAAATCCCATAGAGGAATTCTTCTCAGTCTGGCGCTGGAAAGTGTATGATCGTCAACCCTATGCCCGCATGCCGCTTCTCCAGGCAATGGAGGACGCATGTGGGGACATAGAGGTTTCCTCTGTCCAGGGTTGGATACGCCATGCTAGGAGATACTTCCCTCCATGTAGGGACATAGAGGTTGCCTCTGTCCAAGGTTGGATAGGCCATGTTAGGAGATACTTCCCTCCATGTAGGGAAATAGAGGTTGGATACGCCATGCTAGGAGATACTTCCCTCCATGTTATGCAAGAGAAAACGTATCTTGTGATGTGGACGAAGTATTGTGGCCAGACCCAGGCCGGAGAAGAGATGAAGAGTAGCTTAGCACTGGTGATTCCCCTCCTCCCCTACCAATTCCTGGACTGCCCCCGGGACCCCACACACACACAATTGTGTTCTGTATTCTAAAGAATATACTTTTGGTTTACATATGTTTATGGTTTTGTTGTGTAATACTGTATACAACAGTAATGTTTGACCTAATAAATATTTTCTGTTTCTACATTGCATTGGTGTTTACAGTGTACTTGTTACCCCTCTCAGCAGATTACTTTCACTGTAGAACATTGTATTGAAATGTCGATATAAGCCTATGAAAGACCAAAGAGCTTTAGATGTAGAACAACCGTGTTTGCATGGTATAAAAATGTACTAT
>NC_056438.1:9926326-9933826 GCF_018296145.1 Oncorhynchus tshawytscha | reverse complement strand
GAAGCTAGCCCGGCCAGCGCACCTGTGCTACCACCGTAGCATACTCCTGGGCTACAATACCCGGGTCCACGACCGGTCTATCGATGTCACCGCATGAAGAGGAATAAACAGACTCACCCCATCGCGACGTCCCCCCAAAGGCCAACTCTCTAGCCCTCGCTATCTCCCTGCTTGCTAAACTCGGCCTGCTAACTGCTAGCTTGTCTAGCCCCGGCCTACAAACTGTTAGCTTGTTAGCACAGGCCTGCTAACCGTCTGAATCGCCGCGTCCCAAACACGCACCGGACCCATACTCACTTTCTATCTCTTTTTGATTTTTAATCTGTTTATACCTTTCCGGAAACCTGCTCACCCAATGTGACACGGAATCGCTATTATTTTTAATTTTTAGAACACACTCAAGAACCTCCAGAAGCTAACCAGCTAACTAGCTACAAGCTATTTAGTCATTGTTAACTTTTTTTCAACCTGGATAACACTCGCCAGTCCAGCTTCCCTGCCCCATCCACCGCTGCCCCCTGGACACTGATCTCTTGGCTACATAGCTGATGCACTTTGGACTGTCCATTAATCACGGTACTCCATTCTGCTTGTTTATGTTTTATCTGTCGGCCCCCGTTGCCTAGTCAACGCCATTTTACCTGCTGTTGTTATGCTAGCTGATTAGCTGTTGTCTCACCTACTGTTTTAGCTAGCTTTCCCAATTCAACACCTGTGATTACTGTATGCCTCGCTGTATGTCTCTCTCAAATGTCAATATGCCTTGTATACTGTTGCTCAGGTTAGTTATCATTGTTTTAGTTCACAATGGAGCCCCTAGTTCTACTCTTCATACCCCTGATACCTCCTTTGTCCCACCTCCCACACATGCGGTGACCTGACCCATTACAACCAGCATGTCCAGAGATACAACCTCTCTCATCATCACCCAGTGCCTGGGCTTACCTCCGCTGTACCCGCACCCCACCATACTCCTGTCTGCGCATTATGCCCTGAATATATTCTACCATGCCCAGAAACCTGCTCCTCTTATTCTCTGTCCCCAACGCTCTAGGCGACCAGTTTTGATAGCCTTTAGCCGCACCCTCATACTACTCCTTCTCTGTTCCGCGGGTGATGTGGAGGTAAACCCAGGCCCTGCATGTCCCCAGGCTCCCTCATTTGTTGACTTCTGTGATCGTAAAAGCCTTGGTTTCATGCATGTCAACATCAGAAGCCTCCTCCCTAAGTTTGTTTTACTCACTGCTCTAGCACACTCTGCTAACCCTGATGTCCTTGCTGTGTCTGAATCCTGGCTCAGGAAGGCCACCAAAATTCAGAGATTTCCATACCCAACTATAACATCTTCCGTCAAGATAGATCTGCCAAAGGGGAGGAGTTGCAGTCTACTGCAGAGATAGCCTGCAAAGTAATGTCATACTTTCCAGGTCCATACCCAAACAGTTCGAACTACTAATTTTGAAAATTACTCTCTCCAGAAATAAGTCTCTCACTGTTGCCGCCTGCTACCGACCCCCTCAGCTCCCAGCTGTGCCCTGGACACCATTTGTGAATTGATTGCCCCCATCTAGCCTCAGAGTTTGTTCTGTTAGGTGACCTAAACTGGGATATGCTTAACACCCCGCCAGTCCTACAATCTAAGCTAGATGCCTTCAATCTCACACAAATCATCAAGGAACCCACCAGGTACAACCCTAACTCTGTAAACAAGGGCACCCTCATAGACGTCATCCTGACCAACTGGCCCTCCAAATACACCTCTGCTGTCTTCAACCAGGATCTCAGCGATCACTGCCTCATTGCCTGTATCCGCTACGGAGCCGCAGTCAAACGACCACCCCTCATCACGGTCAAACGCTCCCTAAAACACTTCTGTGAGCAGGCCTTTCTAATCGACCTGGCCCGGGTATCCTGGAAGGACAACGACCTCATCCCGTCAGTTGAGGATGCCTAGTCATTCTTTAAAAGTAACTTCCTCACCATTTTAGATAAGCATGCTCCGTTCAAAAAATGCAGAACTAAGAACAGATACAGTCCTTGGTTCACCCCAGACCTGACTGCCCTCGACCAGCACAAAAACATCCTGTGGCGGACTGCAATAGCATCGAATAGTCCCCGTGATATGCAACTGTTCAGGGAAGTCCGGAACCAATACACGCAGTCAGTCAGGAAAGCTAAGGCCAGGTTCTTCAGGCAGAAGTTTGCATCCTGTAGCTCCAACTCCAAAAAGTTCTGGGACACTGTGAAGTCCATGGAGAACAAGAGCACCTCCTCCCAGCTGCCCACTGCACTGAGGCTAGGTAACACGGTCACCACCGATAAATCCATGATTATCGAAAACTTCAATAAGCATTTCTCAACGGCTGGCCATGCCTTCCGCCTGGCTACTCCAACCTCGGCCAACAGCTCCTCCCCCCCGGCAGCTCCTCGCCCAAGCCTCTCCAAGTTCTCCTTTACCCAAATCCAGATAGCAGATGTTCTGAAAGAGCTGCAAAACCTGGATCTGTACAAATCAGCTGGGCTTGACAATCTGGACCCCCTATTTCTGAAACTATCCGCCGCCATTGTCGCAACCCCTATTACCAGCCTGTTCAACCTCTCTTTCATATCGTCTGAGATCCCCAAGGATTGGAAAGCTGCCGCAGTCATCCCCCTCTTCAAAGGGGGAGACACCCTGGACCCAAACTGTTACAGACCTATATCCATCCTGCCCTGCCTATCTAAGGTCTTCGAAAGCCAAGTCAACAAACAGGTCACTGACCATCTCGAATCCCACCGTACCTTCTCCGCTGTGCAATCTGGCTTCCGAGCCGGTCACGGGTGCACCTCAGCCACACTCAAGGTACTAAACGATATCATAACCGCCATCGATAAAAGACAGTACTGTGCAGCCGTCTTCATCGACCTTGCCAAGGCTTTCGACTCTGTCAATCACCATATTCTCATCGGCAGACTCAGTAGCCTCGGTTTTCGGATGACTGCCTTGCCTGGTTCACCAATTACTTTGCAGACAGAGTTCAGTGTGTCAAATCGGAGGGCATGCTGTCCGGTCCTCTGGCAGTCTCTATGGGGGTACCACAGGGTTCAATTCTCGGGCCGACTCTTTTCTCTGTGTATATCAATGATGTTGCTCTTGCTGCGGGCGATTCCCTGATCCACCTCTACGCAGACGACACCATTCTATATACTTTCGGCCCGTCATTGGACACTGTGCTATCTAACCTCCAAACAAGCTTCAATGCCATACAACACTCCTTCCGTGGCCTCCAACTGCTCTTAAACGCTAGTAAAACCAAATGCATGCTTTTCAACCGATCGCTGCCTGCACCCGCATGCCCGACTAGCATAACCACCCTGGATGGTTCCGACCTTGAATATGTGGACATCTATAAGTACCTAGGTGTCTGGCTAGACTGCAAACTCTCCTTCCAGACTCATATCAAACATCTCCAATCAAAAATCAAATCAAGAGTCGGCTTTCTATTCCGCAACAAAGCCTCCTTCACTCACGCCGCCAAGCTTACCCTAGTAAAACTGACTATCCTACCAATCCTCGACTTCGGCGATGTCATCTACAAAATGGCTTCCAACACTCTACTCAGCAAACTGGATGCAGTATATCACAGTGCCATCCGTTTTGTCACTAAAGCACCTTATACCACCCACCACTGCGACTTGTATGCTCTAGTCGGCTGGCCCTCGCTACATATTCGTCGCCAGACCCACTGGCTCCAGGTCATCTACAAGTCCATGCTAGGTAAAGCTCCGCCTTATCTCAGACTTCAGGGGTCAGTATGGCAACACCCATCCGTAGCACTGCACGCGCTCCAGCAGGTGTATCTCACTGATCATCCCTAAAGCCAACACCTCATTTGGCCGCCTTTCGTTCCAGTACTCTGCTGCCTGTGACTGGAACGAATAGCAAAAATCGCTGAAGTTGGAGACTTTTATCTCCCTCACCAACTTCAAACATCAGCTATCTGAGCAGCTAACCGATCGCTGCAGCTGTACATAGTCTATTGGTAAATAGCCCACCCATTTTCACCTACCTCATCCCCATACTGTTTTTATTTATTTACTTTTCTGCTCTTTTGCACACCAATATCTCTACCTGTACATGACCATCTGATCATATATCACTCCAGTGTTAATCTGCAAAATTGTAACTATTCGTCTACCTCCTCATGCCTTTTGCACACATTGTACATTGTATATAGACTCCCCCTTTGTTTTCTACTGTGTTATTGACTTGTTAATTTGTTTATTCCATGTGTAACTCTGTGTTGTCTGCTCACACTGCTATGCTTTATCTTGGCCAGGTCGCAGTTGTAAATGAGAACTTGTTCTCAACTAGCCTACCTGGTTAAATAAAGGTGAAATAAAAAATAAAATAAAACATATAGACTATAGGGAGTAGTATAGACTATAGGGGGTAGTATAGACTATAGGGAGTAGTATAGACTATAGGGAGTAGTATAGACTATAGGGGTAGTATAGACTATAGGGAGTAGTATAGACTATAGGGAGTAGTATAGACTATATGAAGTAGTATAGACTATATGGAGTAGTATAGACTATATGGAGTAGTATAGACTATATGGAGTAGTATAGACTATAGGGAGTAGTATAGACTATAGGGGGTAGTATAGACTATAGGGAGTAGTATAGACTATATGGAGTAGTATAGACTATATGGAGTAGTATAGACTATATGGAGTAGTATAGACTATATGGAGTAGTTTAGACAATATGGAGTAGTATAGACTATAGGGGGTAGTATAGACTATAGGGGGTAGTATAGACTATAGGGGGTAGTATAGACTATAGGGAGTAGTATAGACTATAGGAAGTAGTATAGACTATAGGGGGTAGTATAGACTATAGCGAGTAGTATAGACTATATGGAGTAGTATAGACTATAGGGAGTAGTATAGACTATATGGAGTAGTATAGACTATAGGGAGTAGTATAGACTATAGGGGGTAGTATAGACTATAGGGGGTAGTATAGACTATATGGAGTAGTATAGACTATATGGAGTAGTATAGACTATATGGAGTAGTATAGACTATAGGGGGTAGTATAGACTATAGGGAGTAGTATAGACTATAGGGAGTAGTATAGACTATAGGGGGTAGTATAGACTATTGGGAGTAGTATAGACTATAGGAAGTAGTATAGACTATAGGGGGTAGTATAGACTATAGGGAGTAGTATAGACTATAGGGAGTAGTATAGACTATAGGGAGTAGTGTAGACTATAGGGAGTAGTATAGACTATAGGGAGTAGTGTAGCCTATATCTAGTAGTATAGCCTATAGGGAGTAGTATAGACTATAGGGAGTAGTATAGACAATAGGGAGTAGTATAGACTATAGGGAGTAGTATAGCCTATAGGGAGTAGTATAGACTATAGGGGTAGTATAGACTATAGGGAGTAGTATAGACTATAGGGAGTAGTATAGACTATAGGGGGTAGTATAGACTATAGGGAGTAGTATAGACTATAGGGAGTAGTATAGACTATAGGGGGTAGTATAGACTATAGGGAGTAGTATAGACTATAGGGAGTAGTATAGACTATAGGGAGTAGTATAGACTATAGGGGTAGTATAGACTATAGGGGGTAGTATAGACTATAGGGAGTAGTATAGACTATAGGGAGTAGTATAGACTATATGGAGTAGTATAGACTATATGGAGTAGTATAGACTATAGGGAGTAGTATAGACTATAGGGGGTAGTATAGACTATAGGGAGTAGTATAGACTATATGGAGTAGTATAGACTATATGGAGTAGTTTAGACAATAGGGAGTAGTATAGACTATAGGGGGTAGTATAGACTATAGGGGGTAGTATAGACTATAGGGGTAGTATAGACTATAGGGAGTAGTATAGACTATAGGAGTAGTATAGACTATATGGAGTAGTATAGACTATAGGGGGTAGTATAGACTATAGGGGGTAGTATAGACTATAGGGGTAGTATAGACTATATGGAGTAGTATAGACTATATGGAGTAGTATAGACTATATGGAGTAGTATAGACTATAGGGAGTAGTATAGACTATATGGAGTAGTATAGACTATAGGGAGTAGTATAGACTATATGGAGTAGTATAGACTATATGGAGTAGTATAGACTATATGGAGTAGTATAGACTATATGGAGTAGTATAGACTATAGGGAGTAGTATAGACTATATGGAGTAGTATAGACTATATGGAGTAGTATAGACTATAGGGAGTAGTATAGACTATAGGGGTAGTATAGACTATAGGGGGTAGTATAGACTATAGGGAGTAGTATAGACTATAGGAGTAGTATAGACTATATGGAGTAGTATAGACTATAGGGAGTAGTATAGACTATAGGGGGTAGTATAGACTATAGGGGGTAGTATAGACTATATGGAGTAGTATAGACTATATGGAGTAGTATAGACTATATGGAGTAGTATAGACTATAGGGAGTAGTATAGACTATATGGAGTAGTATAGACTATAGGGAGTAGTATCGACTATATGAAGTAGTATAGACTATATGGAGTAGTATAGACTATATGGAGTAGTATAGACTATATGGAGTAGTATAGACTATAGGGAGTAGTATAGACTATAGGGGGTAGTATAGACTATAGGGGGAAGTATAGACTATAGGGGGTAGTATAGACTATAGGAAGAGAGGAGAGGAGGGGTAGAGGGAAAAGGAAAAGGTGGATACCTAGTCAGTAACAGAACTGAATGTATTCAACTGAAATGTGTCTTCCACATTTAACCCAACCCCTCTGAATCAGAGAGGTGCGGGGGCGGGGGGGTGCTGCCTTAATCGGCATCCATGTCTTTGGCGCCCGGGGAACGGTGGATTCAACTACCTTGCTCAGGGGCAGAACGACAGATTTTCACCTTGTCAGCTCTGGGATTCGATTCTGCAACATTTCGGTTACTGGCCCAAGAGAGAAGAAGAGAGGGGACATGTACTAGTGGAGCCTATAGGGAGGAGGGGAGGGCTAGAGAGAAAGGGAGAGGAGAGAAAAGAAAGAGAGGAGAGAGGGAGCAGAAACAGTATCTGGCTGAAAGAGATAAACACCTGAATGGACTAGCCAGCAAGAAGGAAGAGGTGGAACGAAAAGAAGATTGAGGTTTCTCTTGTGGAAAGGGCAGTGTGTTTTTTCTCCTCTGTAGTTTAGCCTCCACAAGAGGTGTGTGTGTGTAGACAGCCGGTATGTTTTATATTTGTTTAACCTTCATTTAACTAGGCAAGTCAGTTAAGAACATATTCTTATTTTCAATGACGGTCTACCGGGGAACAGAGGGTTAAACTGTCTTGTTCAGTAGCAGAAGGACAGATTTTTACCTTGTCAGCTCGGGGGATTCGATCTTGCAACCTTTCGGTTACTGGCACAACGCTCTAACCACTAGGCTACCTGCCACCCATGTAAGTACAGGAAGGACAGCTGCAAAAAGCAGGGGTAAAACAGGGTGAGGAAAACAGAG
>NC_056438.1:9887681-9926226 GCF_018296145.1 Oncorhynchus tshawytscha | reverse complement strand
GTAATTATGGTCTCCAAATTTTTCTGTCTCTCTCTTTGTAGGGAACAGAATGAGATCAACAGGAAGCATATCTCAGACTCTGTCACTTTAACTGCCGGGTAAGTAAGTGTGTGCAGGCCACACACACACACACACACACACTCGTCTTATCACACTGAGTAGTACCTCTCTCCTTTCTACTCTGTCAGCCGTCTCCCTTTGTGATGTCAATATCCATCCCTCACTCTCTCTCTCCCCTTTATTCCCCCACACTCTCTCTCTCTCCCTTTCTTGTTATCCCCTTTCTTCTCCCTCCTCTTCACCCCTTTCTTCCCATCTTCTGTACCTCCCTCACTCTCTCCCCCTCATACTCTATCTCTTCCTCTCCCCCTCCCTCTCTCACCTCACTCCCTTTCTCTCTCCCCTTCTCTTTCTCTCTCCCCTTCTCTTTCTCTCTCCCTCTCCCCTCCACCCTCTCTTTCTCTTCCTCCTCTCTTCCCTCTCCCTCCCCCTCCTCCTCCCCCTCTCTAGTGGGATGAGGCCCAGTTAAGGCGTCAGGAGAAGTTGGTTGTTGGTCAGAGAGAAGTCCTACGGCACATAGAGGAGGAGAAACCACTGGTGAGACACACACACACACAGGGGAGAGAGACACACACAGGTGAGAGAGACACACACACACACAGGTGACACACACACACACACAGGTGAGAGACACACACACACACACTCAGGTGAGAGAGACACACACACACACACAGGTGAGACACACACACACACAGGTGAGAGAGACACACACACACAGGTGAGAGACACACACACACACACAGGTGAGACACACACACACACAGGTGAGACACACACACAAACACTCAGGTGAGACACACACACACACACTCACACACAGGTGAGAGACACCACACACACACACACATGAGACACCACACACACACAACCTTTTAAACTTCATACGAGACCAAAGTCGCCATCGTAACAGTTTTTCCTCTGTACTGAAACCTTGACTGCCGACATGCACCATTCGAGGCATTTTATTAACATTCAACGAATGAACAACATACGTAAAGATTGTTTCTGAGTAATGGGATCATTTCATGTTGAAGTATGACTTTATGTAATCATTTCCAGCTGAAGGCCGGTTGGAGCAGGACTTTGTGACGGAGCTCCAACGTCTACCTGAGGAGATCTGCCAATATCTGCAGACGGTCCTGGAGTCCAAAGGTCTCTGCAGCGACGCCCTCTTTCCTTATCCAATCATAGCAGCCCCAGCTCCAGCTCAGGCACGCCCTCCAACTGCTCCACGCCCACTTTACCCTTAACGCCCAATAGCAGCGCCTGGAATAGGAGCCTAGACAATGGCATCGCCTCAGTGGTGGATTCATCCTCTTCCTCTACTCCTGTCCAATCAGAAGTAGAGTTGACCATGGTGTGAATTTAATGATGTGTATTTTATCATAATGGTTCTTGGGCTTTAATTGGTGGAAAAAACATATTTTTTTTGTTTTCATTTTTTATTTGTTTTAAATTGTAATTTTATTTTTATTCGATTAAATATATTAAGATGTTGATTTGTTCAATTCTTCTATCCAGGGTTTTAGAGGTAGAGACAAAGTAACCAAGTTCAAATATATGTTCTGTTAATTCGTCATTCTTTGCATATGTATATTTTTCTCATCAATGTCTGTCAGAGATTTTGTCTCTTAACCACTATCTGTCCCAAAACTTAAACTGTAGCTCCTCTTAAACACTATCTGTCCCAAAACTTAAACTGTAGCTCCTCTTAAACACTATCTGTCCCAAAACTTAAACTGTAGCTCCTCTTAACCACTATCTGTCCCAAAACTTAAACTGTAGCTCCTCTTAACCACTATCTGTCCCAAAACTTAAACTGTAGCTCCTCTTAACCACTATCTGTCCCAAAACTTAAACTGTAGCTCCTCTTAACCACTATCTGTCCCAAAACTCAAACTGTAGCTCCTCTTAAACACTATCTGTCCCAAAACTCAAACTGTAGCTCCTCTTAAACACTATCTGTCCCAAAACTCAAACTGTAGCTCCTCTTAACCACTATCTGTCCCAAAACTCAAACTGTAGCTCCTCTTAAACACTATCTGTCCCAAAACTCAAACTGTAGCTCCTCTTAAACACTATCTGTCCCAAAACTTAAACTGTAGCTCCTCTTAACCACTATCTGTCCCAAAACTCAAACTGTAGCTCCTCTTAAACACTATCTGTCCCAAAACTTAAACTGTAGCTCCTCTTAACCACTATCTGTCCCAAAACTCAAACTGTAGCTCCTCTTAAACACTATCTGTCCCAAAACTCAAACTGTAGCTCCTCTTAAACACTATCTGTCCCAAAACTCAAACTGTAGCTCCTCTTAAACACTATCTGTCCCAAAACTCAAACTGTAGCTCCTCTTAAACACTATCTGTCCCAAAACTTAAACTGTAGCTCCTCTTAACCACTATCTGTCCCAAAACTTAAACTGTAGCTCCTCTTAAACACTATCTGTCCCAAAACTCAAACTGTAGCTCCTCTTAACCACTATCTGTCCCAAAACTTAAACTGTAGCTCCTCTTAACCACTATCTGTCCCAAAACTTAAACTGTAGCTCCTCTTAAACACTATCTGTCCAAAAAACTCAAACTGTAGCTCCTCTTAACCACTATCTGTCCCAAAACTTAAACTGTAGCTCCTCTTAACCACTATCTGTCCCAAAACTTAAACTGTAGCTCCTCTTAACCACTATCTGTCCCAAAACTTAAACTGTAGCTCCTCTTAAACACTATCTGTCCCAAAACTCAAACTGTAGCTCCTCTTAAACACTATCTGTCCCAAAACTTAAACTGTAGCTCCTCTTAACCACTATCTGTCCCAAAACTCAAACTGTAGCTCCTCTTAACCACTATCTGTCCCAAAACTCAAACTGTAGCTCCTCTTAACCACTATCTGTCCCAAAACTCAAACTGTAGCTCTTCTTAAACACTATCTGTCCCAAAACTCAAACTGTAGCTCCTCTTAAACACTATCTGTCCCAAAACTCAAACTGTAACTATCTGTCCCTTAACTAAAACTGTAGCTCCTCTTAAACACTATCTGTCCCTTAACTAAAACTGTAGCTCCTCTTAAACACTATCTGTCCCAAAACTAAAACTGTAGCTCCTCTTAACCACTATCTGTCCCAAAACTCAAACTGTAATCATCTGTCCCTTAACTAAAACTGTAGCTCCTCTTAACCACTATCTGTCCCAAAACTCAAACTGTAATCATCTGTCCCTTAACTAAAACTGTAGCTCCTCTTAACCACTGTCTGTCCCAAAACTAAAACTGTAGCTCCTTTTAACCACTATCTGTCCCAAAACTGTAACTATCTGTCCCAAACTAAAACTGTAGCTCCTCTTAAACACTATCTGTCCCAAAACTAAAACTGTAGTTCCTCTTAACCACTATCTGTCCCAAAACTCAAACTGTAACAATCTGTCCCAAACTTAAAACTGGTGGTTCGACTTGGGAGTAGTTTCTGTTTGGACTATCTGAATGGTTGGCAATGTTTTGATTTTCGAGATTGGAGGGTCAGGAAGAGCCAAAAAGTTAATCTCAGCAACCAAAAACATTTGCGACACACTCTTGGCTGTCTGTGTTGAGGTGCAGTACACAGATTGGACCGCTAGATGGGGGTGTTGTATCGGCGGTAGTGAGTGGTTTACCCCTCTGAGATTCTCTGCTATTGGCTAGGCAAAGGCTACAGCTAATAACGTTTACAGAAGAAACTTGTGGGCAGCGCTAGCTCCGAGCTAGTGTAGCATGATGCTAACGCTACATGATATAATAGCTAAAATGCTAATCCCCTAATCTGCAGCTGGGGGATGGATGGATGGATGGACGAACAGAGAGCGTTAATGAAAGAGGGATGATGTGGAAATGACATCACAGACAGAGCAAGCTGTCATTGGTCAGGATGAGTTATTGACCTCTGACCCTGTAGTCGTCCAATTGACATCCTGCGCTGGTGTGGGGGCAGGGTCAGCCCATATGTGGACTATAATCAACTCTGTGTGATGCACTGCACTGCTCCGGACGTGGCTTTCTAGGAACCACACAAAACACACAGACAAGTACAGTACATTCTCAGACTCTGTCTCACTCTGTGTGTGTGTCTCTCTCTCTGTGTGTGTCTCTCTCTGTGTGTGTCTCTCTCTCTCTCTGTGTGTATCTCTCTCTCTCTGTGTGTCTCTCTCTCTCCGTGTGTCTCTCTCTCTCTCCGTGTGTCTCTCTCGCTCTGTGTGTCTCTCTCTCTCTCTGTGTCTCTCTCTCTCCGTGTGTCTCTCTCTGTGTGTCTCTCTCTCTCTGTGTGTCTCTCTCTGTGTCTCTCTCTCTCTGTGTGTGTGTCTCTCTCTCTCTTTCTCTGTCTCTCTCTCTCTCTGTGTGTTGCTGTCTGTCTGTCTCTCTCTCTCTCTCTCTCTCTCTCTGTCTCTCTCTCTCTCTCTCTCTCTCTCTGTGTCTCTGTGTCTCTCTCTGTGTCTCTCTCTGTGTCTCTCTCTCTGTGTCTCTCTCTCTCTGTCTCTCTCTCTCTCTGTGTGTCTCTCTCTCTCTCTCTCTCTCTGTTGGTTTAGGGCCAGTCTAGTTCCCTGTAGTATTGGTTAAGGCTATGTCTCAAATGGCAGCCTATTCCCTTTATAGTGCACTACATTTGACCAGATCCCTATGTGCCCTGGATAAAAGTAGTGCACTATGTAGGGTTCTACTTGGGATGCTGATTAAGTCAATAAGTACCTAAAAATAATCCTCCTCCCCTCCTGTTCAGTTGCCATTAGAGAGATGGATTAGGAGACCATATACAGATTCTATATTATTATTATTTATTTTTTTTTTAAATCGTGTGTGTGTGTGTGTGTGTGTGTGTGTGTGTGTTAATCCCCGGGTTGACGGCTGCTTTTTGGTCTCTAAGCTGTTCTCATCTCTACTATCTCTGCTACAGTGAAGCTCACAGCCAACGAGAGAGAGGCAGAGAGTGTTTTCCCCTCTTCTCTTTCCCTCTCTGTCCTTTCCTCTAATCCCCCCTCCCCAGTCTCTCTCCCTCCTCTCTATTTTTCTCTCGGTGACAGGTCTCTCCCTCCTCTCTATTTTTCTCTCGGTGACAGGTCTCTCCCTCCTCTCTATTTTTCTCTAGGTGACAGGTCTCTCCCTCCTCTCTATTTTTCTCTAGGTGACAGGTCTCTCCCTCCTCTCTATTTTTCTCTAGGTGCCAGGTCTCTCTCTCCTTTTCTCTCGGTGCCAGGTCTCTCCCTCCTCTCTTTTTCTCTAGGTGCCAGGTCTCTCCCTCCTCTCTCTTTTCTCTCGGTGACAGGTCTCTCCCTCCTCTCTCTTTTTATCTTGGTGACAGGTCTCTCCTCCTCTCTCTTTTTATCTTGGTGACAGGTCTCTCCCTCCTCTCTTTTTCTCTAGGTGACAGGTCTCTCCCTCCTCTCTCTTTTTATCTTGGTGACAGGTCTCTCCCTCCTCTCTCTTTTTATCTTGGTGACAGGTCTCTCCCTCCTCTCTCTTTTCTCTCGGTGACAGGTCTCTCCCTCCTCTCTCTTTTTCTCTAGGTGCCAGGTCTCTCTCTCCTCTCTTGCACTATATAGAGAATAGGGCTCTGGTCTAAAGTAGTGCACTATATAGAGAATAGGGCTCTGGTCTAAAGTAGTGCACTATATAGAGAATAGGGCTCTGGTCTAAAGTAGTGCACTATATAGAGAATAGGGCTCTGGTCTAAAGTAGTGCACTATATAGAGAATAGGGCTCTGGTCTAAAGTAGTGCCACTATATAGAGAATAGGGCTCTGGTCTAAAGTAGTGCACTATATAGAGAATAGGGCTCTGGTCTAAAGTAGTGCACTATATAGAGAATAGGGCTCTGGTCTAAAGTAGTGCACTATATAGAGAATAGGGCTCTGGTCTAAAGTAGTGCACTATATAGAGAATAGGGCTCTGGTCTAAAGTAGTGCACTATATAGGGAATAGGGCTCTGGTCTAAAGTAGTGCACTATATAGAGAATAGGGCTCTGGTCTAAAGTAGTGCACTATATAGGGAATAGGGCTCTGGTCTAAAGTAGTGCACTATATAGGGAATAGGGCTCTGGTCTAAAGTAGTGCACTATATAGGGAATAGGGCTCTGGTCTAAAGTAGTGCACTATATAGGGAATAGGGCTCTGGTCTAAAGTAGTGCACTATATAGGGAATAGGGCTCTGGTCTAAAGTAGTGCACTATATAGAGAATAGGGCTCTGGTCTAAAGTAGTGCACTATATAGAGAATAGGGCTCTGGTCTAAAGTAGTGCACTATATAGAGAATAGGGCTCTGGTCTAAAGTAGTGCACTATATAGAGAATAGGGCTCTGGTCTAAAGTAGTGCACTATATAGAGAATAGGGCTCTGGTCTAAAGTAGTGCACTATATAGAGAATAGGGCTCTGGTCTAAAGTAGTGCACTATATAGAGAATAGGGCTCTGGTCTAAAGTAGTGCACTATATAGAGAATAGGGCTCTGGTCTAAAGTAGTGCACTATATAGAGAATAGGGCTCTGGTCTAAAGTAGTGCACTATATAGAGAATAGGGCTCTGGTCTAAAGTAGTGCACTATATAGGGAATAGGGCTCTGGTCTAAAGTAGTGCACTATATAGGGAATAGGGCTCTGGTCTAAAGTAGTGCACTATATAGAGAATAGGGCTCTGGTCTAAAGTAGTGCACTATATAGGGAATAGGTGACATTTGGGTTGCAGACGTTATCTGTACATGTAGAGTAGAATATTCTGTGCCTATAATTTTGTTATTATTATTAATCTGTACATTTTTTTCTATGTTATTGTCATTTTACATGACCTGTACTACTGACTAAAGGTTCCCCTGGGCAGAAAGGAGGGATGGAGAGGAGAGGGGAGAGGAGGGATGGAGAGGAGAGGGGAGAGGAGGGATGGAGAGGAGGGATGGAGAGGAGAGGGGAGAGGAGGGATGGAGAGGGGAGAGGAGGGATGGAGAGGAGAGGGAGAGGAGGGATGGAGAGGAGGGATGGAGAGGAGGGATGGAGAGGAGGGATGGAGAGGAGAGGGGAGAGGAGGGATGGGAGAGGAGAGGGGAGAGGAGGGATGGAGAGGAGGGATGGAGAGGAGAGGGGAGAGGAGGGATGGAGAGGAGGGATGGAGAGGAGGGATGGAGAGGAGAGGGGAGAGGAGGGATGGAGAGGAGAGGGGAGAGGAGGGATGGAGAGGAGGGATGGAGAGGAGGGATGGAGAGGAGAGGGGAGAGGAGGGATGGAGAGGAGGGATGGAGAGGAGAGGGGAGAGGAGGGATGGAGAGGAGAGGGGAGAGGAGAGGGGAGAGGAGGGATGGAGAGGAGAGGGGAGAGGAGGGATGGAGAGGAGAGGAGAGGGGAGAGGAGGGATGGAGAGGAGGGATGGAGAGGAGAGGGGAGAGGAGGGATGGAGAGGAGAGGGGAGAGGAGGGATGGAGAGGGGAGAGGAGGGATGGAGAGGGGAGAGGAGGGATGGAGAGGAGGGATGGAGAGGGGAGAGGAGGGATGGAGAGGAGAGGAGGGATGGAGAGGAGGGATGAAGAGGAGGGATGGAGAGGAGGGATGGAAGCAGGGGAAGTGTTTGAGATGTTCTAGAAGTGAAAGACATTTTGGAATCTTTCTGTCCCTTGTCTCTTCCTCTCCTCCCCCTTCCTCTCCTCTCATCCACCACTGACGCTTGCTGCCTGTCGCTCCCTCTCCTCCCTCTTCCTCTCTTCTCCTCCCCCTTCCTCTCCTCTCCTCCTCCGCTGACGCTTGCAGCCTCTCTCTTCGTCTCCTTCCTCTCCTCTCCTCCCCCTTCCTCTCCTCTCATCCACCACTGACACTTGCTGCCTGTCGCTCCCTCTCCTCCCTCTTCCTCTCTTCTCCTCTTCCCCTCCTCTCCTCTCCTCCTCTGCTGACGCTTGTAGCCTCTCTCTCCTCCCCCTTCCTCTCCTCTCCTCCCCCTTCCTCTCCTCTCCTCCCCCTTCCTGTCCTCTCCTCCCCCTTCCTCTCCTCTCCTCCCCCTTCCTCTCCTTCACCGCTGACTCTTGCTGCCTGTCCATCTTGGTTTAATGTACCCCCTCAATGTGTATATTCACCATGATTGTTAAAATAAACATTCCAACACTTCTAATAAATAAAAAATAAGGAGAAATGTACCTTTTTTATTTTTTATTTTTTTTGTGATAATTGATAGTCAGGTTGGGAGGGGGTACAACTCTTTTGGTAGTGAGGGTGAATTTAAAAGTTTTTCAAAATGTTCTGTGTTGAATGCTCTGTGTTTTATGTACGGTTCACAGAACCATTGGGTACTATAGGGAGAAGACCACTTTTTAAAGTTCCAGGGTTCTTTGAGACCCGAAAAGTTGTCTTTATAATATCCCAATTTACATATATTTATGTACATCGGGGCATAAAATAATAGTTTGGTTTCATCTGTGTGTGTCCAATGATCTTAGTAGTAATCTGGTCTATATCTGGTCTGGGAAACAGCCCAGTATGTGTGTTGTCCTGATGAGAAGACGTTTTTAAAGTGCTTTTAAACGCTGAGTTTAAAGTTTTAAATGATTTTTTAAAAAGTGATTCCACTTTTATCACTCTGTTTTTATTCACTTTGTAAATAGTTTATAGTGTCACCTTATCTGTTCAATCAAGGGTTCTCAATCCTGGTCCCGGGACCCAAGGGGGACACATTTTTACTTGTTCCTGATTTTAAGATTATCAACTGATAATCGAGCTTGGATGATTTGAATCAGGTGTGTAGTGCGAGAGCAAAAACAGAAAATGTGTCCCCCTTTGGATCCCCAGGACCAGGTTTGAGAACCACTGTATTCGCTAGCTAGGTGACTCTACTATGTTCTTGAACACGGCCAGAGAATTCTACTGTAGAACACTAGAAGTTCTAGAACATGGCCAGAGAATTCTACTGTAGAACACTAGAAGTTCTAGAACATGGCCAGAGAATTCTACTGTAGAACACTAGAAGTTCTAGAACATGACCAGAGAATTCTACTGTAGAACACTAGCAGTTCTAGAACATGACCAGAGAATTCTACTGTAGAACACTAGAAGTTCTAGAACATGACCAGAGAATTCTACTGTAGAACACTAGAAGTTCTTGAACACGGCCAGAGAATTCTACTGTAGAACACTAGAAGTTCTAGAACATGACCAGTGGTTCTATGTAAAACATGCTGAAGAGTTCCATTGACTTTGTGTCCATGTATCAGATAAGATCTAAATGAAACATAAAGACCGAGCCAGAAGGTTGCTCTTGGCTCACTATAACACTGTTAGCCAATTTCCTACCCGGGAGACTCAGCCTGGGGCTTATTCAGTTTAGCCTAGAGGGCAGCTTCACATTTCTCTCCACACACTGTAGACCGTGTGGCAACTCTTCTCCCTTTCCTCCCCTCAGGCCTTCTTTAAGGCTGTCGACTGCCATCCTGTCTTACATACATCCATCCACCCTTCTCTCCCTCCATCCCTCCACCCTTCTCTCCCTCCATCCCTCCACCCTTCTCTCCCTCCATCCCTCCACCCTTCTCTCCCTCCACCCTTCTCTCCCTTCATCCCTCTACCCTTCTCTCCCTTCATCCCTCCATCCTTCTCTCCCTCCATCCCTCCATCCTTCTCTCCCTCCATCCCTCCACCCTACTCTCCCTCCACCCTTCTCTCCCTTCATCCCTCTACCCTTCTCTCCCTCCATCCCTCCACCCTTCTCTCCCTCCATCCTTCTCTCACTCCATCCCTCCATCCCTCCATCCTTCTCTCCCTCCATCCCTCCATCCTTCTCTCCCTCCATCCCTCCACCCTTCTCTCCCTCCATCCTTCTCTCCCTTCACCCCTCCACCTTTCTCCCCTTTAAGAGTTTCTCTCTGAGCCCCAAGACACTTAAGAGAGAGTTAGAGAGGGATACTGTAGGATTCATCCCAAATGACACCCTTCTCCCTATATAGTGCACTACTTTTGACCAGGGTCCATATAGCCATAGTCTAAAGTAGTGCACTACATAGGGAATAGGGTGCCAGCTCTAGTCTAAAGTAGTGCACTACATAGGGAATAGGGTGCCAGCTCTAGTCTAAAGTAGTGCACTACACAGGGAATAGGGTGCTATTTGGGGCTCAGTTTGTTGACACTGAATGTAGAAATGAGTGATTGTCAAAGAGAATATTACTATGCTCCATCAGGATGTACTCATGTTTATTATCTGGGGAAATAATATCAACTGTATCACTGTCATTTCAATAAATACACAAGTTTGGCTAAAATATCGGCCTTGTCTTGGTTGGTTGGTTGATGATTGGTTGGTTGATTGATTGATGGTTGGTTGATGGTTGGTTGATGATTTGTTGATTGATGGTTGGTTGGTTGATGGTTGGTTGATTGATTGATTGGTTGGTTGGTGATTGGTTGATTGATGGTTGGTTGATTGATTGATTGATGGTTGGTTGATGGTTGGTTGATGGTTGGTTGATGGTTTTTGATTGATTGATTGATTTGATCGATGGTTGGTTGATGATTTGTTGATTGATGGTTGGTTGGTTGATTGATTGATGATTGGTTGATTGATTTGATTGATGGTTGGTTGATGATTGGTTGATTGATTTAATTGATGATTGATTGATTGATGGTTGGTTGGTTGATTGATTTGATTGATGATTGATTGATGGTTGGTTGATGGTTGGTTGGTTGATGGTTGGTTGGTTGATTGATTTGATTGATGATTGATTGATTGATGGTTGGTTGATTGATGATTGATGGTTGGTTGGTTGGTTGGTTGATGGTTGGTTGGTTGATTGATGATTGATTGATGATTGGTTGATTGATTTGATTGATGATTGATTGATTGATGGTTGGTTGATTGATGATTGGTTGGTTGGTTGGTTGGTTGATGGTTGGTTGGTTGGTTGATGGTTGGTTGGTTGGTTGATGGTTGGTTGGTTGGTTGATGGTTGGTTGGTTGGTTGATTGATGGTTGGTTTTTTTAATTTGATAATTCAAATATGAAGCAGCTCCAGATGTAGACAACATTAAAATAAAAATGGATAAAGAATAAAACACAAAGACTGAATTTATTTCTGGTTTAATGGTTCTGTGTTCTTTCCTGGAAACCACAACCAGTAGATTGTGAAACCGTGTAACATTTCCAGCAAACGACTAGATTAAGTAATATTTTATTACGGTAGCAGTTCTTGCGCAATATTGTTTGGTGTGTAAAACTAACCATTTTATAATGTGTAGTACTAGACCCGTCCCAAATGGAAGCCTATCCCTTATGAAGTGCACTACGTTTCACCATGTGGATCCCGGTAGTGCACTTCAAAATTAGTGCCGAAACAGGTTGTCATTTGAGACGCTGACAGTGTGTGTGTGTAATATTGCGTTCAGCCCGATATATTGAGGAAGTTCCACATGTGACAATACAAGTAGGGTCGTCTGGGGTTATGTTGAAAATCTGGAGCAATTTTGCAAAAACAAGCCATCACAAAGTTGCGTCATGACATTTGTTCATGTGATATAAAACAACAAGTATGGACCGACTGGAATGTGTAGCGAGAGTAGAGAATTCCGGTAGAATTCCATGATCATTCCATTGTTCAGTATCACATCAGACCAAGAGGTCTGGACTTTTATGCCACGGGAGGTAGAGCACCTATTGACCACCGTGTGTGTCAGCCACATATTTCCTTAGAACGATCGGCAGGAATGAAGACTCACTCAATCTCTAACACACTCACTCACTCACTCACTCACTCACTCACTCACACACACTACTACTTACTGTATGTAGCCTTGGTAACTGACTGTTTAAATGTTAAATTTCACCCGAAAACTATCTTTTGGTTTTTGTGTCATTAGTCCATTATATATTATAGTCCCCCCAAAAAAAAAGAAAATGTGCATGTCAGCAATCAAGTTAAGATATACAACTTTCAAAATATAGAAATACAGATGCTGCTGACTTTGGTATCATATGATCCTTCAATACATCATACTGTATTGATATACACATACATATATGCAGGGGGTACCGGTACAGAGTCAGTGTGGAGGCTATATACAGGGGGTACTGGTACAGAGTCAATGTGGAGGCTATATACAGGGGGTACCGGTACAGAGTCAATGTGGAGGCTATATACAGGGGGTACCGGTACAGAGTCAATGTGGTGGCTATATACAGGGGGTACCGGTACAGAGTCAATGTGGAGGCTATATACAGGGGGTGCCGGTACAGAGTCAATGTGGAGGCTATATACAGGGGGTGCCGGTACAGAGTCAATGTGGAGGTTATATACAGGGGTACCGGTACAGAGTCAATGTGGAGGCTATATACAGGGGTACTGGTACAGAGTCAATGTGGAGGCTATATACAGGGGTACCGGTACAGAGTCAATGTGGAGGCCATATACAGGGGTACTGGTACAGAGTCAATGTGGAGGCTATATACAGGGGGTACCGGTACAGAGTCAATGTGGAGGCTATATACAGGGGTACCGGTACAGAGTCAATGTGGAGGCGTTATACAGGGGTACCGGTACAGAGTCAATGTGGTGGCTTTATACAGGGGGTACCGGTACAGAGTCAATGTGGAGGCTTTATACAGGGGGTACCGGTACAGAGTCAATGTGGAGGCTTTATACAGGGGTACCGGTACAGAGTCAATGTGGAGGCTATATACAGGGGTACTGGTACAGAGTCAATGTGGAGGCTATATACAGGGGTACCGGTACAGAGTCAATGTGGAGGCTATATACAGGGGTACAGGGGTACTGTGCTTCTACACCTGCATTGCTTGCTGTTTGGGGTTTTAGGCTGGGTTTCTGTACAGCACTTTGAGATATCAGCTGATGTACGAAGGGCTATATAAATAAATTTGATTTGATTTGATTTGATACTGGTACAGAGTCAATGTGGAGGCTATATACAGGGGTACCGGTACAGAGTCAATGTGAAGGCTATATACAGGGGTACCGGTACAGAGTCAATGTGGAGGCGTTATACAGGGGTACCGGTACAGAGTCAATGTGGTGGCTTTATACAGGGGGTACCGGTACAGAGTCAATGTGGAGGCTATATACAGGGGGTACTGGTACAGAGTCAATGTAGAGGCTATATACAGGGGGTACTGGTACAGAGTCAATGTGGAGGCTATATACAGGGGGTAAATCAGTGTGTATGTGTATGTGACCATGTGTATGTGACAAATAAAATTTGATTTGATTTGATTTATACAGGGGGTACCAGTACAGAGTCAATGTGGAGGCTATATACAGGGTGTTACGGTACAGAGTCAATGTGGAGGCTATATACAGGGTGTTACGGTACAGAGTCAATGTGGAGGCTATATACAGGGGGTACCGGTACAGAGTCAATGTGGAGGCTATATACAGGGGTACCGGTACATAGTCAATGTGGGGGCTATATACAGGGGGTACCGGTACAGAGTCAATGTGGAGGCTATATACAGGGGGTACCGGTACAGAGTCAGTGTGGAGGCTATATACAGGGGTACCGGTACAGAGTCAATGTGGAGGCTATATACAGGGGGTACCGGTACAGAGTCAGTGTGGAGGCTATATACAGGGGGTACTGGTACAGAGTCAATGTGGAGGCTATATACAGGGGGTACCGGTACAGAGTCAATGTGGAGGCTATATACAGGGGGTACCGGTACAGAGTCAATGTGGTGGCTATATACAGGGGGTACCGGTACAGAGTCAATGTGGAGGCTATATACAGGGGGTGCCGGTACAGAGTCAATGTGGTGGCTATATACAGGGGGTACCGGTACAGAGTCAATGTGGAGGCTATATACAGGGGGTGCCGGTACAGAGTCAATGTGGAGGCTATATACAGGGGGTGCCGGTACAGAGTCAATGTGGAGGCTATATACAGGGGTACCGGTACAGAGTCAATGTGGAGGCTATATACAGGGGTACTGGTACAGAGTCAATGTGGAGGCTATATACAGGGGGTACCAGTACAGAGTCAATGTGGAGGCTATATACAGGGGGTACCGGTACAGAGTCAATGTGGAGGCTATATACAGGGGGTACTGGTACAGAGTCAATGTGAAGGCTATATACAGGGGGTACTGGTACAGAGTCAATGTGGAGGCTATATACAGGGTACTGGTACAGAGTCAATGTGGAGGCTATATACAGGGTATTATGGTACAGAGTCAATGTGGAGGCTATATACAGGGGTACTGGTACAGAGTCAATGTGGAGGCTATATACAGGGGGCACCGGTACAGAGTCAATGTGGAGGCTATATACAGGGGGTACCAGTACAGAGTCAATGTGGAGGCTTTATACAGGGGGTACTGGTACAGAGTCAATGTGGAGGCTATATACAGGGGGTACCGGTACAGAGTCAATGTGGAGGCTATATACAGGGGGTACCGGTACAGAGTCAATGTGGAGGCTATATACAGGGGGTACTGGTACAGAGTCAATGTGGAGGTTATATACAGGGGGTACCGGTACAGAGTCAATGTGGAGGCTATATACAGGGGTACTGGTACAGAGTCAATGTAGAGGCTATATACAGGGGTACTGGTACAGAGTCAATGTGGAGGCTATATACAGGGGGTAAATCAGTGTGTATGTGTATGTGACCATGTGTATGTGACAAATAAAATTTGATTTGATTTGATTTATACAGGGGTACCAGTACAGAGTCAATGTGGAGGCTATATACAGGGTGTTACGGTACAGAGTCAATGTGGAGGCTATATACAGGGTGTTACGGTACAGAGTCAATGTGGAGGCTATATACAGGGTGTTACGGTACAGAGTCAATGTGGAGGCTATATACAGGGGTACCGGTACATAGTCAATGTGGGGGCTATATACAGGGGGTACCGGTACAGAGTCAATGTGGAGGCTATATACAGGGGTACCGGTACAGAGTCAGTGTGGAGGCTATATACAGGGGGTACCGGTACAGAGTCAATGTGGAGGCTATATACAGGGGGTACCGGTACAGAGTCAGTGTGGAGGCTATATACAGGGGGTACTGGTACAGAGTCAATGTGGAGGCTATATACAGGGGGTACCGGTACAGAGTCAATGTGGAGGCTATATACAGGGGGTACCGGTACAGAGTCAATGTGGAGGCTATATACAGGGGGTACCGGTACAGAGTCAATGTGGAGGCTATATACAGGGGTGCCGGTACAGAGTCAATGTGGAGGCTATATACAGGGGGTGCCGGTACAGAGTCAATGTGGAGGTTATATACAGGGGTACCGGTACAGAGTCAATGTGGAGGCTATATACAGGGGTACTGGTACAGAGTCAATGTGGAGGCTATATACAGGGGTACCGGTACAGAGTCAATGTGGAGGCCATATACAGGGGTACTGGTACAGAGTCAATGTGGAGGCTATATACAGGGGTACCGGTACAGAGTCAATGTGGAGGCTATATACAGGGGTACCGGTACAGAGTCAATGTGGAGGCGTTATACAGGGGTACCGGTACAGAGTCAATGTGGTGGCTTTATACAGGGGGTACCGGTACAGAGTCAATGTGGAGGCTTTATACAGGGGTACCGGTACAGAGTCAATGTGGAGGCTTTATACAGGGGTACCGGTACAGAGTCAATGTGGAGGCTATATACAGGGTACTGGTACAGAGTCAATGTGGAGGCTATATACAGGGGTACCGGTACAGAGTCAATGTGGAGGCTATATACAGGGGTACAGGGGTACTGTGCTTCTACACCTGCATTGCTTGCTGTTTGGGGTTTTAGGCTGGGTTTCTGTACAGCACTTTGAGATATCAGCTGATGTACGAAGGGCTATATAAATAAATTTGATTTGATTTGATTTGATACTGGTACAGAGTCAATGTGGAGGCTATATACAGGGGGTACCGGTACAGAGTCAATGTGGAGGCTATATACAGGGGTACCGGTACAGAGTCAATGTGGAGGCGTTATACAGGGGTACCGGTACAGAGTCAATGTGGTGGCTTTATACAGGGGGTACCGGTACAGAGTCAATGTGGAGGCTATATACAGGGGGTACCGGTACAGAGTCAGTGTGGAGGCTATATACAGGGGGTACTGGTACAGAGTCAATGTGGAGGCTATATACAGGGGGTACCGGTACAGAGTCAATGTGGAGGCTATATACAGGGGGTACCGGTACAGAGTCAATGTGGTGGCTATATACAGGGGGTACCGGTACAGAGTCAATGTGGAGGCTATATACAGGGGTGCCGGTACAGAGTCAATGTGGAGGCTATATACAGGGGGTGCCGGTACAGAGTCAATGTGGAGGCTATATACAGGGGTACCGGTACAGAGTCAATGTGGAGGCTATATACAGGGGTACTGGTACAGAGTCAATGTGGAGGCTATATACAGGGGTACTGGTACAGAGTCAATGTGGAGGCTATATACAGGGGTACCGGTACAGAGTCAATGTGGTGGCTTTATACAGGGGTACCGGTACAGAGTCAATGTGGAGGCTTTATACAGGGGGTACTGGTACAGAGTCAATGTGGAGGCTTTATACAGGGGGTACCGGTACAGAGTCAATGTGGAGGCTATATACAGGGGTACCGGTACAGAGTCAATGTGGAGGCTGTATACAGGGGGTACCGGTACAGAGTCAATGTGGAGGCTATATACAGGGGTTCCCGGTACAGAGTCAATGTGGAGGCTATATACAGGGGTACCGGTACAGAGTCAATGTGGAGGCTATATACAGGGGTACTGGTACAGAGTCAATGTGGAGGCTATATACAGGGGTACTGGTACAGAGTCAATGTGGAGGCTATATACAGGGGTACCGGTACAGAGTCAATGTGGAGGCTATATACAGGGGGTACCGGTACAGAGTCAATGTGGAGGCTATATACAGGGGTACCGGTACAGAGTCAATGTGGAGGCTATATACAGGGGTACTGGTACAGAGTCAATGTGGGGGCTATATACAGGGGGAACCGGTACAGAGTCAATGTGGGGGCTATATACAGGGGGTACAGAGTCAATGTGGGGGCTATATGCAGGGGGAACCGGTACAGAGTCAATGTGGGGGCTATATACAGGGGTACCGGTACAGAGTCAATGTGGAGGCTATATACAGGGGGTACCGGTACAGAGTCAATGTGGAGGCTATATACAGGGGTACCGGTACAGAGTCAATGTGGAGGCTATATACAGGGGTACTGGTACAGAGTCAATGTGGAGGCTATATACAGGGGGTACCGGTACAGAGTCAATGTGGAGGCTATATACAGGGGGTACTGGTACAGAGTCAATGTGGAGGCTATATACAGGGGGTACTGGTACAGAGTCAATGTGGAGGCTATATACAGGGGTACCGGTACAGAGTCAATGTGGGGGCTATATACAGGGGGTGCCGGTACAGAGTCAATGTGGAGGCTATATACAGGGGGTGCCGGTACAGAGTCAATGTGGAGGCTATATGAGGCTATATACAGGGGAACCGGTACAGAGCCAATGTGGAGGCTATATACAGGGGTACTGGTACAGAGTCAATGTGGAGGCTATATACAGGGGTACTGGTACAGAGTCAATGTAGAGGCTATATACAGGGGTACCGGTACAGAGTCAATGTGGAGGCTATATACAGGGGTACCGGTACAGAGTCAATGTGGGGGCTATATACAGGGTGTTACGGTACAGAGTCAATGTGTCAATGTGCGGGGGCACCGGTGTCGAGGTAATTATGTACATGTAGGTAGAGTTATTAAAGTGACTATGCATAGATAATAACAGAGAGTAGCAGCAGCATGGAAGGGGGGTGGGGGGGCAATGCAAATAGACTGGGTAGCCATTTGATTGGATGTTCAGGAGTCTTATGGCTTGGGGATAGAAGCTGTTTAGAAGTCTCATGGACCTAGACTTGGCGCTCCGGTACCGATTGCCGTGCTGTAGTAGAGAGAACAGTCTATGACTTTGGTGGCTGGAGTCTTTGGCCATATTTAGGGCCTTCCTCTGACATCGCCTGGTATAGAGGTCCTGAATGGCAGGAAGCTTGGCCCCGGTGATGTACTGGGCCGTACGCACTACCCTCTGTAGTGCCTTGCGGTCGGAGGCCGAGCAGTTGCCGTACCAGGAAGTGATGCAACCCGTCAGGATGCTCTCGATGGTGCAGCTGTAAAACCTTTTGAGGATCTGAGGACCCATGCCAAATATTTTCAGTCCCCTGAGGGAGAATAGGTTTTGTCGTGCCCTCTTCACAACTGTCTTGGTGTGTTTGGGACATGTTAGTTTGTTGGTGATGTGGACGCCGAGGAACTGGAAGCTCTCAACCTGCTCCACTACAGCCCCGTTGATGAGAAAGTGGGCGTGCTCGGTCCTCCTCAATCTATTATCATAATGATGAATCACCTATACTATGAGATCTGTTGTTTTCTTGGGATCTTTGAACGTGTGTGTTTTTTAAAATCGTGTGTGTGTGTAGGTTACCACTACATCAGCCTGAAGAACGAGATGAATCAACCTCTGATGCTGCCCTCCCTCCTGGTCTACACCGAGGCTCAAGACTACGTTCCTAATGAACATCAGGGTAAGAAAATACACTACCCATAACCCTTTAGGACTAACCTACCCATAACCCTTTAGGACTGACCTACCCATAACCCTTTAGGACTAAACTACCCATAACCCTCTAGGACTAAACTACCCATAACCCTCTAGGACTAAACTACCCATAAGCCTTTAGGACTAAACTACCCATAACCCCTAGGACTAACCTACCCATAACCCTTTAGGACTAAACTACCCATAACCCTCTAGGACTAAACTACCCATAACCCCTAGGACTGACCTACCCATAACCCTTTAGGAATAAACTACCAATAAGCCTTTAGGACTAAACTACCCATAACCCCTAGGACTAAACTACCCATAACCCCCTAGGACTAACCTACCCATAACCCTTTAGGACTAACCTACCCATAACCCTTTAGGACTGACCTACCCATAACCCTTTAGGACTAAACTACCCATAACCCTCTAGGACTAAACTACCCATAACCCTTTAGGACTAAACTGCCCATAACCCCCTAGGACTAAACTATCCATAACCTCTAGGACTAAACTACTCATAACCCGTTAGGACTAAACTACCCACAACCCTCTAGGACTAAACTACCCATAACCCTTTAGGAATAAACTACCCATAACCCTTTAGGAATAAACTACCCATAACCCTTTAGGACTAAACTACCCATAACCCTTTAGGACTAACCTAACCATAACCCTCTAGGCCTAAACTACCCATAACCCTTTAGGACTATACCCATAACCCTCTAGGACTACATTCTTAAAGGACACCAGGGTGAAACTACACTACCCATAACCTCCTGAGACCACACTATCCATAACCCTCTAGGACTACATTCTTAAAGGACACCAGGGTGAAACTACACTACCCATAAACTCCTGCGACCGCACTACCCATAACCTCCTGGGACCACACTATCCATAACCTCCTGGGACCACACTATCCATAACCTCCTGGGACCGCACTACCCATAACCTCCTGGGACCGCACTACCCATAACCTCCTGGGACCGCACTACCCATAACCTCCTGGGACCGCACTACCCATAACCTCCTGGGACCGCACTACCCATAACCTCCTGGCACCGCACTACCCATAACCTCCTGGGACCGCACTACCCATAACCTCCTGGGACCGCACTACCCATAACCTCCTGGGACCCCACTACCCATAACCTCCTGGGACCACACTACCCATAACCTCCTGAGACCACACTATCCATAACCCTCTAGGACTACATTCTTAAAGGACACCAGGGTGAAACTACACTACCCATAACCTCCAAGGACCGCACTATCCATAACCTCCTGGGACCACACTACCCATAACCTCCTGGGACTGCACTACCCATAACCTCCTGAGACCACACTACCCATAACCTCCTGAGACCACACTACCCATAACCTCCTGGGATCGCACTACCCATAACCTCCTGGGACTGCACTACCCATAACCTCCTGGCACCGCACTACCCATAACCTCCTGGGACTGCACTACCCATAACCTCCTGGGACCGCACTACCCATAACCTCCTGGGACCGCACTACCCATAACCTCCTGGGACCCCACTACCCATAACCTCCTGAGACCACACTATCCATAACCCTCTAGGACTACATTCTTAAAGGACACCAGGGTGAAACTACACTACCCATAACCTCCTGGGACCGCACTATCCATAACCTCCTGGGACCACACTACCCATAACCTCCTGGGACCGCACTACCCATAACCTCCTGGGACCGCACTACCCATAACCTACTGGGACCGCACTACCCATAACCTCCTGGGACTGCACTACCCATAATCCCCTGGGACCACACTACCCATAATCCCTTGGGACCGCACTACCCATAATTCCCTGGGACCATACTACCCATAATCCCCTGGGACCACACTACCCATAATCCCCTGGGATTAACACCAAGGATGTATTCATTACGACGATTTGGTTGCAAAAAATATTTTCTGTTACAGAACGATTTGGAACGGAAAGAGTTTCTGTTGGAAAAGTTCAGGTTGGTCCCTCTCCGTTGTCATTCGGTTTGGTAATGAAACGGTGATCAGTTAGCGGTTTCCGTTGGAAAATGTCATGAATACGCCCCAGTTATGGAAAATACTACATTTTTACTGGGAGAACGCGTTCACGTTAGCTGAACTCTGACATCATCTACTAAGGAAATTACTTTGATGACATAATTTCCTGCACTTAAATGCAACTACAAATTGTGTGTGTGTGTGTACCAGGCACATTGTCCTTGTGTATTATAGAGTATGCAGAAGCATTGACCAACCATATGAAATGTGTGTTACAGAGTATGCAGAAGCATTGACCAACCCCATGAAACATTACAGTCTCCTGGTCCAGAGAGACAGACAGCTGGCGTCTCTAATGGAGGACAACAGTGAGGTGAGGACACAGACGCTCACACACTGACAGCTAGCTGCTTTCATGAAGGCCAGCAGTAAGAGGAGGAGACTGATGAAATCTGTCCATTCACAACCATTACTATGAACTATGAACACCAGCCCCCACTACCGAAGTTACAAGTTTAAAGAGGTCACCCAGATTTCCAAAAGTACATGTTTGGTTTCCTTATCAAGTAAGCAGTCTAGGTATAAGGGTAGACCACCATCCATTATAATGCTTAGGTAATGTTGCCCTGGTTAACCGTGTGTGTGTGTGTGTAGAGTGTTTTTGAGCAGCCAAAGGAGGGAGGGCCGGATTTGGAAGGTGACGCCCCTCTTGTGAAGATCCCCTCCCCCCTCCATCCCGTCCCCGCCCCCGTCGATGACATCGTTGACCTCACCAGCTCACCTGGTCCAGGTAGGGCTATGTTGTTACAGAGGAGGCTGGTGGGAGGAGGCGTTACGAGGACGGATAGGTATCAACCCCATCAGACGGATACCGTTCCATTGATTCCATTCCAGCTATTACGATGAGCACGTTCTGCTAGGTCTCCGCCCACCTAGGTCTCCGCCCACCTAGGTCTCCGCCCACCAGCCACTTCAATTCAATGCCGTCTCTTCAGACATTATTTCCCCTCACAATTATTTCCCCTTACCGTGCTGTGTGATATACATACTAGTTACCGTGCTGTGTGATATACATACTAGTTACCGTGCTGTGTGATATACATACTAGTTACCGTGCTGTGTGATATACATACTAGTTACCGTGCTGTGTGATATACATACTAGTTACCGTGCTGTGTGATATACATACTAGTCATGTTACCGTGCTGTGTGATATACATACTAGTTACCGTGTTGTGTGATATACATACCAGTTACTGTGTTGTGTGATATACATACTAGTCATGTCATGTCTCTGTCTCCAAGTTTCAGGCCAGAAAGAGGATCTTATTGCAATAGTCCTGACAAGTAAGTACACCCCGTTCCACTCATCTACGTTACATTACACCACAGAACTCACTATCGCCATCATGTGGTGGGAGGCCAAATCGATCAGATAATTTCACTGTTTCGCTCTCTCTGTCTCTCTTCCCCTCTCTCTCGCTCTCTCTCTCTCGCGCTCTCTCGCTCTCTCTCTCTCTCTCTCGCGCTCTCTCTCTCTCTCTCTCTCTCTCTCTCTCTCTCTCTCTCTCTCTCTCTCTCTCTCTCTGTCTGTCTCTCTGTCTCTCTGTCTCTCTCAGATCTCCAGGCTCAGTCTATTGAAGAGCTGAAACAGCAGAGGTCATATCTGAAGCTGTTTAACAAACAGTGTAAAGAACTCCAAGAGCTCCGTAAGAAACACCTGAAGAAGGTTAGACTGAGAATCACTCTCACCTCCGTCTCTCATTGGAAATAGTAACTGGCAGAGATCTTACCAATGAACAACAATAATATATTTATTAATCGGTAAGAAATACTGCTTGTGATTATCGAACATTTAGACGTGTGTGTGTGTGTTAACAGGTATGGTCCCTGAGTAAAGAACAGAAGAGTCGCTTTAGCCAGCTCCACTCTGACACACAGAAACAACGCAGTCAGATGGAGAAACACCTGAAATCCAGCATGAAGAAGAAGTAAGATGGAGGGATGAAGAGGGGCAGGATGGGTGATGAAGAGGGGCAGGATGGGTGATGAAGAGGGGCAGGATGGGTGATGAAGAGGGGTAGGATGGGTGATGAAGAGGGGCAGGATGGGGGATGAAGAGGGGCAGGATGGGGGATGAAGAGGGGCAGGATGGGGGATGAAGAGGGGCAGGATGGGGGATGAAGAGGGGCAGGATGGGGGATGAAGAGGGGCAGGATGGGGGATGAAGAGGGGCAGGATGGGTGATGAAGAGGGGCAGGATGGGTGATGAAGAGGGGCAGGATGGGTGATGAAGAGGGGCAGGATGGGTGATGAAGAGGGGCAGGATGGGTGATGAAGAGGGGCAGGATGGGGGATGAAGAGGGGCAGGATGGGGGATGAAGAGGGGCAGGATGGGTGATGAAGAGGGGCAGGATGGGTGATGAAGAGGGGCAGGATGGGGGATGAAGAGGGGTAGGATTGGGGATGAAGAGGGGCAGGATGGGGGATGAAGAGGGGCAGGATGGGTGATGAAGATTCATTGGCTAGACATTGTAGCAAATCGTTTTGCAAAAACAAAAAGTTTACTCCAAATAGAAAATATTTGCAGAGAGTTTTTATTGGACAAATTTTTAGGTCGGTCCCCGACCGTTTGGTTCTGTTTGGTTCCTAGTGAGTACAGCCCTGTCTATTCAGAACTACAGCAAGTATCTAGAGACCTGGGAGTTGGCTCCTAGTGATAAAAGACAGAGACATGGTGGAGAATACAGTGTGTGTGTGTGTGTGTGTGTGTGTGTGTGTGTGTGTGTGTGTGTGTGTGTGTGTGGAGTCAGCAGAGCCGGTGCAGAGGCAGCTGACAGCGTTGGAGGCGGAGCTACAGAAACAGACAGTGCAGCTCAGGGAGTGGCAGATGGAGGAGCTTCTCAAACTACGACAACAACAACACTCACTGGAGAGAAAGAAGAGACACACACACCTACAAGAGGTACACACACACACACCTACGGGAGGTACACACACACACACACCTACAGGAGGGTACACACACACACACACACACCTACAGGTGGTACACACACACACACACACACACCTACAGGTGGTACACACACACACACACACACCTACAGGTGGTACACACACACACACACACCTACAGGAGGTACACACACACACACCTACAGGAGGTACACACACACACACACCTACAAGAGGTACACACACACACACCTACAAGAGGTACACACACACACACCTACAAGAGGTACACACACACACACACCTACAAGAGGTACACACACACACACCTACAAGAGGTACACACACACACACACACCTACAAGAGGTACACACACACACCTACAAGAGGTACACACACCTACACACACACACACCTACAAGAGGTACACACACCACACACACACCTACAAGAGGTACACACACACCACAAGAGGTACACACACACCTGCAAGAGGTTCACACACACACACACCTACAAGAGGTACACACACCACACACACACTTACAAGAGGTACACACCTACAAGAGGTGCACACACCTACAAGAGGTTCACACATATACACACCTACAAGAGGTACACCCACACACACACCTACAAGAGGTACACACACACACACACACCTACAAGAGGTACACACACACACACACACCTACAAGAGGTACACCCACACACACACCTACAAGAGGTACACACACACACACACCTACAAGAGGTACACACACACACACACACCTACAAGAGGTACACACACACACACACACCTACAAGAGGTACACACACACACCTACAAGAGGTACACACACACACCTACAAGAGGTACACACACACACCTACAAGAGGTACACACACACACCTACAAGAGGTACACACACACACCTACAAGAGGTACACACACACACCTACAAGAGGTACACACACACACACCTACAAGAGGTACACACACACACCTACAAGAGGTACACACACACACACCTACAAGCGGTACACACACACACACCTACAAGAGGTACACACACCTACAAGAGGTACACACACACACACCTACAAGCGGTACACACACCTACAAGAGGTACACACACACACACCTACAAGCGGTACACACACACACACCTACAAGAGGTACACACACACCTACAAGAGGTACACACACACACACCTACAAGAGGTACACACACACACACCTACAAGAGGTACACACACACACACCTACAAGAGGTACACACACACACACACCTACAAGAGGTACACACACACACACACCTACGAGTGGTCACACTCTCTCAGCCCTCTATCTATGTGCTCCAGCTGTCTCGGAAACTAGAGGAGACGGCCCAGGAATGCCAGCCGGCTCAACTGAAAAACCTCAAGGACATCTGTGCTAGGTAAGATGGTTCTACCAATTTAAACCCACTGTTAGAGCACACCTTTCAGGACCTGAAGTTATTCTGTAGGACACCTTTCAGGACCTGAAGTTATTCTGTAGGACACCTTTCAGGACCTGAAGTTATTCTGTAGGACACCTCTCAGGACCTGAAGTTATTCTGTAGGACACCTCTCAGGACCTGAAGTTATTCTGTAGGACACCTTTCAGGACCTGAAGTTATTCTGTGAGAGAATTCTCATCCTAATATTTATATTTTTCTTAATTCCATTCTTTTGACTTTAGATGTGTATGTATTGTCGTGATTTGTTAGATATTACCGCACTGTTGGAGCTAGAAACACAAACATTTCACTACACCTGCAATAACATCTGCTAACCATGTGTATGTGACCAATAACATCTGCTAACCATGTGTATGTGACCAATAACATCTGCTAACCATGTGTATGTGACCAATAACATCTGCTAACCATGTGACCAGTAACATCTGCTAAACATGTGACCAGTAACATCTGCTAACCATGTGACCAGTAACATCTGCTAACCATGTGACCAATAACATCTGCTCACCATGTGACCAGTAACATCTGCTAAACATGTGTATGTGACCAATAACATCTGCTAACCATGTGTATGTGACCAATAACATCTGCTAACCATGTGACCAATAACATCTGCTAACCATGTGTATGTGACCAATAACATCTGCTAAACATGTGTATGTGACCAATAACATCTGCTCAACATGTGACCAATAACATCTGCTCACCATGTGTATGTGACCAATAACATCTGCTAACCATGTGACCAGTAACATCTGCTAACCATGTGACCAGTAACATCTGCTAACCATGTGACCAGTAACATCTGCTCACCATGTGTATGTGACCAGTAACATCTGCTAACCATGTGACCAGTAACATCTGCTAACCATGTGACCAGTAACATCTGCTCACCATGTGTATGTGACCAATAACATCTGCTAACCATGTGACCAGTAACATCTGCTCAACATGTGACCAGTAACATCTGTTAACCATGTGACCAGTAACATCTGCTAACCATGTGACCAGTAACATCTGCTAACCATGTGACCAATAACATCTGCTCAACATGTGTATGTGACCAATAAGATTTGATTTGATTTGTAACATACTGTTTTCTGATCATTTCTAATAATAATTGATTGGATTCATCGGAGAGCTTTTCCATCCCTCAAAGCACTTGCATAGTAAGGAGGAAACTGGCCTCGTCCACCACCTAGATGATGACATTTGTACCAGAACTCTGACCACATATCAGCTGTCATAACAACTGTATTACTCACAATGTACCTAGTCAGTTATTCTGATGGAATCACTTCCTGGTCTGATGCAATCGCAAGTTGACTTCTACTTTTAAGGATTAAAGCCCTACTGTCTTTTGAAATGTTGTTGATTTGGTTATACTGTTGTTGTTGTTGTTGATTTGGTTATACTGTTGTTGTTGTTGATTTGGTTATACTGTTGTTGTTGTTGATCTGGTTATAACGTTGTTGTTGTTGTTGATCTGGTTATAACGTTGTTGTTGTTGTTGATCTGGTTATAACGTTGTTGTTGTTGATCTGGTTATAACGTTGTTGTTGTTGATTTGGTTATAACGTTGTTGTTGTTGATTTGGTTATACTGTTGTTGTTGTTGATTTGGTTATACTGTTGTTGTTGTTGATTTGGTTATAACGTTGTTGTTGTTGATCTGGTTATAATGTTGTTGTTGTTGATCTGGTTATACTGTTGTTGTTGATCTGGTTATAACGTTGTTGTTGTTGATATACTGTTCTTGTTGTTGATTTGTTATTGTTGTTTTGGTTATACTGTTGTTGTTGTTGTTGATTTGGTTATACTGTTGTTGTTGTTGATTTGGTTATACTGTTGTTGTTGTTGATTTGGTTATAATGTTGTTGTTGTTGATCTGGTTATAACGTTGTTGTTGTTGTTGTTGATTTGGTTATACTGTTGTTGTTGTTGATTTGGTTATAACGTTGTTGTTGTTGTTGATCTGGTTATAACGTTGTTGTTGTTGTTGTTGATTTGGTTATACTGTTGTTGTTGATTTGGTTATACTGTTGTTGTTGTTGATTTGGTTATACTGTTGTTGTTGATGATTTGGTTATACTGTTGTTGTTGTTGATTTGGTTATAACGTTGTTGTTGTTGATCTGGTTATAACGTTGTTGTTGTTGTTGATCTGGTTATAACGTTGTTGTTGTTGTTGATTTGGTTATACTGTTGTTGTTGTTGTTGATTTGGTTATACTGTTGTTGTTGTTGTTGATTTGGTTATACTGTTGTTGTTGTTGTTGATGATTTGGTTATACTGTTGTTGTTGTTGTTGATTTGGTTATACTGTTGTTGTTGTTGTTGTTGATTTGGTTATACTGTTGTTGTTGTTGTTGTTGATTTGGTTATACCGTTGTTGTTGATTTGGTTATACCATTGTTGTTGTTGATTTGGTTATACTGTTGTTGTTGTTGATTTGGTCATACTGTTGTTGTTGTTGATTTGGTTATACTGTTGTTGTTGTTGTTGATTTGGTTATGTTGTTGTTGTTGATTTGGTTATACTGTTGTTGTTGTTGATTTGTTATACTGTTGTTGTTGTTGATTTGGTTATACTGTTGTTGTTGTTGATTTGGTTATACTGTTGTTGTTGTTGTTGATTTGGTTATACTGTTGTTGTTGTTGTTGATTTGGTTATACCGTTGTTGTTGTTGATTTGGTTATACCGTTGTTGTTGTTGATTTGGTTATACTGTTGTTGTTGTTGATTTGGTTATACTGTTGTTGTTGTTGATTTGGTTATACTGTTGTTGTTGTTGATTTGGTTATAACGTTGTTGTTGTTGATCTGGTTATAACGTTGTTGTTGTTGATTTGGTTATAACGTTGTTGTTGTTGATCTGGTTATAACGTTGTTGTTGTTGTTGATTTGGTTATACTGTTGTTGTTGTTGATTTGGTTATACTGTTGTTGTTGTTGATTTGGTTACAACGTTGTTGTTGATCTGGTTATAACGTTGTTGTTGTTGATTTGGTTATAACATTGTTGTTGTTGATGATCTGGTTATAACGTTGTTGTTGTTGATGATCTGGTTATAACGCTGTTGTTGTTGTTGATGATCTGTTATAACGTTGTTGTTGTTGTTGATGATCTGGTTATAACGTTGTTGTTGTTGTTGATGATCTGGTTATAACGTTGTTGTTGTTGTTGATGATCTGGTTATAACGTTGTTGTTGTTGTTGTTGATGATTTGGTTATAACGTTGTTGTTGTTGTTGATGATCTGGTTATAACGTTGTTGTTGTTGATCTGGTTATAACGTTGTTGTTGATCTGGTTATAACGTTGTTGTTGATCTGGTTATAACGTTGTTGTTGTTGTTGATCTGGTTATAACTGTTGTTGTTGTTGTTGATTTGGTTATAACGTTGTTGTTGTTGTTGATGATCTGGTTATAACGTTGTTGTTGTTGTGATGATCTGGTTATAACGTTGTTGTTGTTGTTGATGATCTGGTTATAACGTTGTTGTTGTTGTTGATGATCTGGTTATAACGTTGTTGTTGTTGTTGATTTGGTTATAACGTTGTTGTTGTTGTTGATTTGGTTATACTGTTGTTGTTGTTGATGATTTGGTTATACTGTTGTTGTTGTTGTTGATTTGGTTATACTGTTGTTGTTGTTGTTGTTGTTGTTGATTTGACCGTTGTTGTTGTTGTTGATTTGGTTATACCATTGTTGTTGTTGATTTGGTTATACTGTTGTTGTTGTTGATTTGGTTATACTGTTGTTGTTGTTGATTTGGTTATACTGTTGTTGTTGTTGTTGATTTGGTTATGTTGTTGTTGTTGATTTGGTTATACTGTTGTTGTTGTTGATTTGGTTATACTGTTGTTGTTGTTGATTTGGTTATACTGTTGTTGTTGTTGATTTGGTTATACTGTTGTTGTTGTTGATTTGGTTATAATGTTGTTGTTGTTGATCTGGTTATAACGTTGTTGTTGTTGATTTGGTTATAACGTTGTTGTTGTTGATCTGGTTATAACGTTGTTGTTGTTGTTGATTTGTTATACTGTTGTTGTTGTTGATTTGGTTATACTGTTGTTGTTGTTGATTTGTTATACTGTTGTTGTTGATTTGGTTATACTGTTGTTGTTGATGATTTGGTTATAACGTTGTTGTTGATGATCTGGTTACAACGTTGTTGTTGATCTGGTTATAACGTTGTTGTTGTTGATTTGGTTATAACATTGTTGTTGTTGTTGATTTGGTTATAACATTGTTGTTGTTGATGATCTGGTTATAACGTTGTTGTTGTTGATGATCTGGTTATAACGCTGTTGTTGTTGTTGATGATCTGTTATAACGTTGTTGTTGTTGTTGATGATCTGGTTATAACGTTGTTGTTGTTGTTGATGATCTGGTTATAACGTTGTTGTTGTTGTTGATGATCTGGTTATAACGTTGTTGTTGTTGTTGTTGATGATTTGGTTATAACGTTGTTGTTGTTGATGATCTGGTTATAACGTTGTTGTTGTTGATCTGGTTATAACGTTGTTGTTGATCTGGTTATAACGTTGTTGTTGTTGTTGATCTGGTTATAACGTTGTTGTTGTTGTTGATCTGGTTATAACGTTGTTGTTGTTGATTTGGTTATAACGTTGTTGTTGTTGTTGATGATCTGGTTATAACGTTGTTGTTGTTGTTGATGATCTGGTTATAACGTTGTTGTTGTTGTTGATGATCTGGTTATAACGTTGTTGTTGTTGTTGATGATCTGGTTATAACGTTGTTGTTGTTGTTGATTTGGTTATACTGTTGTTGTTGTTGTTGATGATTTGGTTATACTGTTGTTGTTGTTGTTGATTTGGTTATACTGTTGTTGTTGTTGTTGTGTTGATTTGGTTATACTGTTGTTGTTGTTGTTGATTTGGTTATACCGTTGTTGTTGTTGTTGATTTGGTTATACCATTGTTGTTGTTGATTTGGTTATACTGTTGTTGTTGTTGATTTGGTTATACTGTTGTTGTTGTTGATTTGGTTATACTGTTGTTGTTGTTGATTTGGTTATGTTGTTGTTGTTGATTTGGTTATACTGTTGTTGTTGTTGATTTGGTTATACTGTTGTTGTTGTTGATTTGGTTATACTGTTGTTGTTGTTGATTTGGTTATACTGTTGTTGTTGTTGTTGATTTGGTTATACCGTTGTTGTTGATTTGGTTATACCGTTGTTGTTGTTGATTTGGTTATACCGTTGTTGTTGTTGATTTGGTTATACTGTTGTTGTTGTTGATTTGGTTATACTGTTGTTGTTGTTGATTTGGTTATAACGTTGTTGTTGTTGATTTGGTTATAACGTTGTTGTTGTTGATCTGGTTATAACGTTGTTGTTGTTGATCTGGTTATAACGTTGTTGTTGTTGTTGATTTGGTTATACTGTTGTTGTTGTTGATTTGGTTATACTGTTGTTGTTGATGATTTGGTTATAACGTTGTTGTTGATGATCTGGTTACAACGTTGTTGTTGATCTGGTTATAACGTTGTTGTTGTTGATTTGGTTATAACATTGTTGTTGTTGATGATCTGGTTATAACGTTGTTGTTGTTGATGATCTGGTTATAACGCTGTTGTTGTTGTTGATGATCTGTTATAACGTTGTTGTTGTTGTTGATGATCTGGTTATAACGTTGTTGTTGTTGTTGATGATCTGGTTATAACGTTGTTGTTGTTGTTGATGATCTGGTTATAACGTTGTTGTTGTTGTTGTTGATGATTTGGTTATAACGTTGTTGTTGTTGTTGATGATCTGGTTATAACGTTGTTGTTGTTGATCTGGTTATAACGTTGTTGTTGATCTGGTTATAACGTTGTTGTTGTTGTTGATCTGGTTATAACGTTGTTGTTGTTGTTGTTGATCTGGTTATAACGTTGTTGTTGTTGATTTGGTTATAACGTTGTTGTTGTTGTTGATGATCTGGTTATAACGTTGTTGTTGTTGTTGATGATCTGGTTATAACGTTGTTGTTGTTGTTGATGATCTGGTTATAACGTTGTTGTTGTTGTTGATGATCTGGTTATAACGTTGTTGTTGTTGTTGATTTGGTTATACTGTTGTTGTTGTTGTTGATGATTTGGTTATACTGTTGTTGTTGTTGTTGTTGATTTGGTTATACTGTTGTTGTTGTTGTTGTTGATTTGGTTATACTGTTGTTGTTGTTGTTGATTTGGTTATACCGTTGTTGTTGTTGTTGATTTGGTTATACCATTGTTGTTGTTGATTTGGTTATACTGTTGTTGTTGTTGATTTGGTTATACTGTTGTTGTTGTTGATTTGGTTATACTGTTGTTGTTGTTGTTGATTTGGTTATGTTGTTGTTGTTGATTTGGTTATACTGTTGTTGTTGTTGATTTGGTTATACTGTTGTTGTTGTTGATTTGGTTATACTGTTGTTGTTGATTTGGTTATACTGTTGTTGTTGTTGTTGATTTGTTATCGTTGTTGTTGATTTGGTTATACCGTTGTTGTTGTTGATTTGTTATCGTTGTTGTTGTTGATTTGGTTATACTGTTGTTGTTGTTGATTTGTTATACTGTTGTTGTTGTTGATTTGGTTATACTGTTGTTGTTGTTGATTTGGTTATAACGTTGTTGTTGTTGATCTGGTTATAACGTTGTTGTTGTTGATTTGGTTATAACGTTGTTGTTGTTGATCTGGTTATAACGTTGTTGTTGTTGTTGATTTGGTTATACTGTTGTTGATTTGGTTATACTGTTGTTGTTGTTGATTTGGTTATACTGTTGTTGTTGTTGATTTGGTTATAACGTTGTTGTTGATGATCTGGTTATAACGTTGTTGTTGATCTGGTTATAACGTTGTTGTTGTTGATTTGGTTATAACATTGTTGTTGTTGATGATCTGGTTATAACGTTGTTGTTGTTGATGATCTGGTTATAACGCTGTTGTTGTTGTTGATGATCTGTTATAACGTTGTTGTTGTTGTTGATGATCTGGTTATAACGTTGTTGTTGTTGTTGATGATCTGGTTATAACGTTGTTGTTGTTGTTGATGATCTGGTTATAACGTTGTTGTTGTTGTTGATGATTTGGTTATAACGTTGTTGTTGTTGTTGATGATCTGGTTATAACGTTGTTGTTGTTGATCTGGTTATAACGTTGTTGTTGATCTGGTTATAACGTTGTTGTTGATCTGGTTATAACGTTGTTGTTGTTGATCTGGTTATAACGTTGTTGTTGTTGATTTGGTTATAACGTTGTTGTTGTTGTTGATGATCTGGTTATAACGTTGTTGTTGTTGTTGTTGTTGTTGATGATCTGGTTATAACGCTGTTGTTGTTGTTGTTGTTGATCTGGTTATAACGTTGTTGTTGTTGTTGTTGATCTGGTTATAACGTTGTTGTTGTTGTTGATGATCTGGTTATAACGTTGTTGTTGTTGTTGATGATCTGGTTATAACGTTGTTGTTGTTGTTGATGATCTGGTTATAACGTTGTTGTTGTTGTTGATGATCTGGTTATAACGTTGTTGTTGTTGTTGATGATTTGGTTATAACGTTGTTGTTGTTGTTGATGATCTGGTTATAACGTTGTTGTTGATCTGGTTATAACGTTGTTGTTGATCTGGTTATAACCTTGTTGATGATCTGGTTATAACGTTGTTGTTGTTGATCTGGTTATAACGTTGTTGTTGTTGTTGTTGATGATTTGGTTATAACGTTGTTGTTGTTGTTGATCTGGTTATAACGTTGTTGTTGATCTGGTTATAACGTTGTTGTTGTTGTTGTTGATGATTTGGTTATAACGTTGTTGTTGTTGTTGATCTGGTTATAACGTTGTTGTTGATGATCTGGTTATAACGTTGTTGTTGTTGTTGATGATCTGGTAATAACGTTGTTGTTGTTGTTGATGATCTGGTTATAACGTTGTTGTTGTTGTTGATGATCTGGTTATAACGTTGTTGTTGTTGTTGTTGATCTGGTTATAACGTTGTTGTTGTTGATTTGGTTATAACATTGTTGTTGTTGTTGATGATCTGGTTATAACGTTGTTGTTGTTGTTGATGATCTGGTTATAACGCTGTTGTTGTTGTTGTTGTTGATCTGGTTATAACGTTGTTGTTGTTGTTGATGATCTGGTTATAACGTTGTTGTTGTTGTTGATGATCTGGTTATAACGTTGTTGTTGATGATCTGGTTATAACGTTGTTGTTGTTGTTGATGATCTGGTTATAACGTTGTTGTTGTTGTTGATGATCTGGTTATAACGTTGTTGTTGTTGTTGATGATCTGGTTATAATGTTGTTGTTGTTGTTGATGATCTGGTTATAATGTTGTTGTTGATCTGGTTATAACGTTGTTGTTGATCTGGTTATAACGTTGTTGTTGTTGTTGATGATTTGGTTATAACGTTGTTGTTGTTGATGATTTGGTTATAACGTTGTTGTTGTTGATCTGGTTATAACGTTGTTGTTGATGATCTGGTTATAACGTTGTTGTTGATGATCTGGTTATAACGTTGTTGTTGTTGATGATCTGGTAATAACGTTGTTGTTGTTGTTGATGATCTGGTTATAACGTTGTTGTTGTTGTTGATGATCTGGTTATAACGTTGTTGTTGTTGTTGATGATCTGGTTATAACGTTGTTGTTGATGATCTGGTTATAACGTTGTTGTTGTTGTTGATGATCTGGTTATAACGTTGTTGTTGTTGTTGATGATCTGGTTATAACGTTGTTGTTGTTGTTGATGATCTGGTTATAACGTTGTTGTTGTTGTTGATGATCTGGTTATAATGTTGTTGTTGTTGTTGATGATCTGGTTATAATGTTGTTGTTGATCTGGTTATAACGTTGTTGTTGATCTGGTTATAACGTTGTTGTTGTTGTTGATGATTTGGTTATAACGTTGTTGTTGTTGATGATTTGATCTGTTGTTATATAACGTTGTTGTTGATGATCTGGTTATAACGTTGTTGTTGTTGTTGATGATCTGGTAATAACGTTGTTGTTGTTGTTGATGATCTGGTTATAACATTGTTGTTGTTGTTGATCTGGTTATAACGTTGTTGTTGTTGATGATCTGGTTATAACGTTGTTGTTGTTGTTGATGATCTGGTTATAACGTTGTTGTTGATGATCTGGTTATAACGTTGTTGTTGTTGTTGTTGATGATCTGGTTATAACGTTGTTGTTGTTGTTGATGATCTGGTAATATTTGTGTTTGTTGTTATTGTTTACAGAGAGAAGAAGGAGCTTCAGAAGATTCTAGACAGGAAGAGACAGAACAGCATCACCGAGGCCAAGAGCAGAGACCGAGACAAGGCCGAGTCGTACGTGTGTGTGTGTGGTGTGTGTGTGTGTGTGTGTGTGTGTGTGTGTGTGTGTGTGTGTGTGTGTGTGTGTGTGTGTGTGTGTGTGTGTGTGTGTGTGTGTGTGTGTGTGTGTGTGTGTGTCATTTTCAAGGTAATTATGGTCTCCAACTTTTCTGTCTCTCTCTTTGTAGGGAACAGAATGAGATCAACAGGAAGCATATCTCAGACTCTGTCACTTTAATCCGCCGGGTAAGTAAGTGTGTGCAGGCCACACACACACACACACACACACTCGTCTTATCACACTGAGTAGTACCTCTCCTTTCTACTCTGTCAGCCGTCTCCCTTTGTGATGTCAATATCCATCCCTCACTCTCTCTCTCCCCCTTTATTCCCCCCACACTCTCTCTCTCTCCCTTTCTTGTTATCCCCTCTTTCTCTCTCCCTCCCTCTTCACCCCCTTTCTTCCCATCTTCTGTACCTCCCTCACTCTCTCCCCCTCATACTCTATCTCTTCCTCTCCCCTCCCCTCTCTCACCCTCACTCCCTTTCTCTCTCCCCTTCTCTTTCTCTCTCCCCTTCTCTTTCTCTCTCCCCTCTCCCTCCACCCTCTCTTTCTCTCTCCCCTCTCCTCTCCCCTCTCCCTCCCCTTCTCCTCCCCCCTCTCTAGTTGGATGAGGCCCAGTTAAGGCGTCAGGAGAAGTTGGTTGTTGGTCAGAGAGAAGTCCTACGGCACATAGAGGAGGAGAAACCACTGGTGAGACACACACACACACACAGGGGAGAGAGACACACACAGGTGAGAGAGACACACACACACACACAGGTGACACACACACACACACAGGTGAGAGACACACACACACACACTCAGGTGAGAGAGACACACACACACACACAGGTGAGACACACACACACACAGGTGAGAGAGACACACACACACACAGGTGAGAGACACACACACACACACACAGGTGAGAGACACACACACACACACAGGTGAGACACACACACAAACACTCAGGTGAGACACACACACACACACTCACACACAGGTGAGAGACACCACACACACACACACATGAGACACCACACACACACAACCTTTTAAACTTCATACGAGACCAAAGTCGTCATCGTAACAGTTTTTCCTCTGTACTGAAACCTTGACTGCCGACATGCACCATTCGAGGCATTTTATTAACATTCAACGAATGAACAACATACGTAAAGATTGTTTCTGAGTAATGGGATCATTTCATGTTGAAGTATGGCTTTACGTAATCATTTCCAGCTGAAGGCCCGGTTGGAGCAGGACTTTGTGACGGAGCTCCAACGTCTACCTGAGGAGATCTGCCAATATCTGCAGACGGTCCTGGAGTCCAAAGGTCTCTGCAGCGACGCCCTCTTTTCCTTATCCAATCATAGCAGCCCCAGCTCCAGCTCAGGCACGCCCTCCAACTGCTCCACGCCCACTTTACCCTTAACGCCCAATAGCAGCGCCTGGAATAGGAGCCTAGACAATGGCATCGCCTCAGTGGTGGATTCATCCTCTTCCTCTACTCCTGTCCAATCAGAAGTAGAGTTGACCATGGTGTGAATTTAATGATGTGTATTTTATCATAATGGTTCTTGGGCTTTAATTGGTGGAAAAAACATATTTTTTTTGTTTTCATTTTTTTATTTGTTTTAAATTGTAATTTTATTTTTTATTCGATTAAATATATTAAGATGTTGATTTGTTCAATTCTTCTATCCAGGGTTTTAGAGGTAGAGACAAAGTAACCAAGTTCAAATATATGTTCTGTTAATTCGTCATTCTTTGCATATGTATATTTTTCTCATCAATGTCTGTCAGAGATTTTGTCTCTTAACCACTATCTGTCCCAAAACTTAAACTGTAGCTCCTCTTAACCACTATCTGTCCCAAAACTCAAACTGTAGCTCCTCTTAACCACTATCTGTCCCAAAACTCAAACTGTAGCTCCTCTTAACCACTATCTGTCCCAAAACTCAAACTGTAGCTCCTCTTAACCACTATCTGTCCCAAAACTCAAACTGTAGCTCCTCTTAACCACTATCTGTCCCAAAACTTAAACTGTAGCTCCTCTTAACCACTATCTGTCCCAAAACTCAAACTGTAGCTCCTCTTAAACACTATCTGTCCCAAAACTCAAACTGTAGCTCCTCTTAAACACTATCTGTCCCAAAACTCAAACTGTAGCTCCTCTTAACCACTATCTGTCCCAAAACTCAAACTGTAGCTCCTCTTAAACACTATCTGTCCCAAAACTCAAACTGTAGCTCCTCTTAAACACTATCTGTCCCAAAACTTAAACTGTAGCTCCTCTTAACCACTATCTGTCCCAAAACTCAAACTGTAGCTCCTCTTAAACACTATCTGTCCCAAAACTTAAACTGTAGCTCCTCTTAACCACTATCTGTCCCAAAACTCAAACTGTAGCTCCTCTTAAACACTATCTGTCCCAAAACTCAAACTGTAGCTCCTCTTAAACACTATCTGTCCCAAACTCAAACTGTAGCTCCTCTTAAACACTATCTGTCCCAAAACTCAAACTGTAGCTCCTCTTAAACACTATCTGTCCCAAAACTTAAACTGTAGCTCCTCTTAACCACTATCTGTCCCAAAACTTAAACTGTAGCTCCTCTTAAACACTATCTGTCCCAAAACTCAAACTGTAGCTCCTCTTAACCACTATCTGTCCCAAAACTTAAACTGTAGCTCCTCTTAACCACTATCTGTCCCAAAACTTAAACTGTAGCTCCTCTTAAACACTATCTGTCCCAAAACTCAAACTGTAGCTCCTCTTAACCACTATCTGTCCCAAAACTTAAACTGTAGCTCCTCTTAACCACTATCTGTCCCAAAACTTAAACTGTAGCTCCTCTTAACCACTATCTGTCCCAAAACTTAAACTGTAGCTCCTCTTAAACACTATCTGTCCCAAAACTCAAACTGTAGCTCCTCTTAAACACTATCTGTCCCAAAACTTAAACTGTAGCTCCTCTTAACCACTATCTGTCCCAAAACTCAAACTGTAGCTCCTCTTAACCACTATCTGTCCCAAAACTCAAACTGTAGCTCCTCTTAACCACTATCTGTCCCAAAACTCAAACTGTAGCTCTTCTTAAACACTATCTGTCCCAAAACTCAAACTGTAGCTCCTCTTAAACACTATCTGTCCCAAAACTCAAACTGTAACTATCTGTCCCTTAACTAAAACTGTAGCTCCTCTTAAACACTATCTGTCCCTTAACTAAAACTGTAGCTCCTCTTAAACACTATCTGTCCCAAAACTAAAACTGTAGCTCCTCTTAACCACTATCTGTCCCAAAACTCAAACTGTAACATCTGTCCCTTAACTAAAACTGTAGCTCCTCTTAACCACTATCTGTCCCAAAACTCAAACTGTAATCATCTGTCCCTTAACTAAAACTGTAGCTCCTCTTAACCACTGTCTGTCCCAAAACTAAAACTGTAGCTCCTTTTAACCACTATCTGTCCCAAAACTGTAACTATCTGTCCCAAACTAAAACTGTAGCTCCTCTTAAACACTATCTGTCCCAAAACTAAAACTGTAGTTCCTCTTAACCACTATCTGTCCCAAAACTCAAACTGTAACAATCTGTCCCAAACTTAAAACTGGTGGTTCGACTTGGGAGTAGTTTCTGTTTGGACTATCTGAATGGTTGGCAATGTTTTGATTTTCGAGATTGGAGGGTCAGGAAGAGCCAAAAAGTTAATCTCAGCAACCAAAAACATTTGCGACACACTCTTGGCTGTCTGTGTTGAGGTGCAGTACACAGATTGGACCGCTAGATGGGGGTGTTGTATCGGCGGTAGTGAGTGGTTTACCCCTCTGAGATTCTCTGCTATTGGCTAGGCAAAGGCTACAGCTAATAACGTTTACAGAAGAAACTTGTGGGCAGCGCTAGCTCCGAGCTAGTGTAGCATGATGCTAACGCTACATGATATAATAGCTAAAATGCTAATCCCCTAATCTGCAGCTGGGGGATGGATGGATGGATGGACGAACAGAGAGCGTTAATGAAAGAGGGATGATGTGGAAATGACATCACAGACAGAGCAAGCTGTCATTGGTCAGGATGAGTTATTGACCTCTGACCCCTGTAGTCGTCCAATTGACATCCTGCGCTGGTGTGGGGGC
>NC_056438.1:9867681-9885181 GCF_018296145.1 Oncorhynchus tshawytscha | reverse complement strand
GTAGTGCACTATATAGAGAATAGGGCTCTGGTCTAAAGTAGTGCACTATATAGAGAATAGGGCTCTGGTCTAAAGTAGTGCACTATATAGGGAATAGGGCTCTGGTCTAAAGTAGTGCACTATATAGGGAATAGGGCTCTGGTCTAAAGTAGTGCACTATATAGAGAATAGGGCTCTGGTCTAAAGTAGTGCACTATATAGGGAATAGGTGACATTTGGGTTGCAGACGTTATCTGTACATGTAGAGTAGAATATTCTGTGCCTATAATTTTGTTATTATTATTAATCTGTACATTTTTTTCTATGTTATTAATCATTTTACATGACCTGTACTACTGACTAAAGGTTCCCCTGGGCAGAAAGGAGGGATGGAGAGGAGAGGGGAGAGGAGGGATGGAGAGGAGAGGGGAGAGGAGGGATGGAGAGGAGGGATGGAGAGGAGAGGGGGAGAGGAGGGATGGAGAGGGGAGGAGGAGGGATGGAGAGGAGGAGGGGGGAGAGGAGGGATGGAGAGGAGGGATGGAGAGGAGGGATGGAGAGGAGGGATGGAGAGGAGAGGGGAGAGGAGGGATGGAGAGGAGAGGGGAGAGGAGGGATGGAGAGGAGGGATGGAGAGGAGAGGGGAGAGGAGGGATGGAGAGGAGGGATGGAGAGGAGGGATGGAGAGGAGAGGGGAGAGGAGGGATGGAGAGGAGAGGGGAGAGGAGGGATGGAGAGGAGGGATGGAGAGGAGGGATGGAGAGGAGAGGGGAGAGGAGGGATGGAGAGGAGGGATGGAGAGGAGAGGGGAGAGGAGGGATGGAGAGGAGAGGGGAGAGGAGAGGGGAGAGGAGGGATGGAGAGGAGAGGGGAGAGGAGGGATGGAGAGGAGAGGAGAGGGGAGAGGAGGGATGGAGAGGAGGGATGGAGAGGAGAGGGGAGAGGAGGGATGGAGAGGAGAGGGGAGAGGAGGGATGGAGAGGGGAGAGGAGGGATGGAGAGGGGAGAGGAGGGATGGAGAGGAGGGATGGAGAGGGGAGAGGAGGGATGGAGAGGAGAGGAGGGATGGAGAGGAGGGATGAAGAGGAGGGATGGAGAGGAGGGATGGAAGCAGGGGAAGTGTTTGAGATGTTCTAGAAGTGAAAGACATTTTGGAATCTTTCTGTCCCTTGTCTCTTCCTCTCCTCCCCTTCCTCTCCTCTCATCCACCACTGACGCTTGCTGCCTGTCGCTCCCTCTCCTCCCTCTTCCTCTCTTCTCCTCCCCCTTCCTCTCCTCTCCTCCTCCGCTGACGCTTGCAGCCTCTCTCTTCGTCTCCTTCCTCTCCTCTCCTCCCCCTTCCTCTCCTCTCATCCACCACTGACACTTGCTGCCTGTCGCTCCCTCTCCTCCCTCTTCCTCTCTTCTCCTCCCCCTTCCTCTCCTCTCCTCCTCTGCTGACGCTTGTAGCCTCTCTCTCCTCCCCCTTCCTCTCCTCTCCTCCCCCCCTTCCTCTCCTCTCCTCCCCCTTCCTGTCCTCTCCTCCCCCTTCCTCTCCTCTCCTCCCCCTTCCTCTCCTTCACCGCTGACTCTTGCTGCCTGTCCATCTTGGTTTAATGTACCCCCTCAATGTGTATATTCACCATGATTGTTAAAATAAACATTCCAACACTTCTAATAAATAAAAAATAAGGAGAAATGTACCTTTTTTATTTTTTATTTTTTTTGTGATAATTGATAGTCAGGTTGGGAGGGGGTACAACTCTTTTGGTAGTGAGGGTGAATTTAAAAGTTTTTCAAAATGTTCTGTGTTGAATGCTCTGTGTTTTATGTACGGTTCACAGAACCATTGGGTACTATAGGGGAGAAGACCACTTTTTTAAAGTTCCAGGGTTCTTTGAGACCCGAAAAGTTGTCTTTATAATATCCCAATTTACATATATTTATGTACATCGGGGCATAAAATAATAGTTTGGTTTCATCTGTGTGTGTCCAATGATCTTAGTAGTAATCTGGTCTATATCTGGTCTGGGAAACAGCCCAGTATGTGTGTTGTCCTGATGAGAAGACGTTTTTAAAGTGCTTTTAAACGCTGAGTTTAAAGTTTTAAATGATTTTTTAAAAAGTGATTCCACTTTTATCACTCTGTTTTTATTCACTTTGTAAATAGTTTATAGTGTCACCTTATCTGTTCAATCAAGGGTTCTCAATCCTGGTCCCGGGGACCCGAAGGGGGACACATTTTTACTTGTTCCTGATTTTAAGATTATCAACTGATAATCGAGCTTGGATGATTTGAATCAGGTGTGTAGTGCGAGAGCAAAAACAGAAAATGTGTCCCCCTTTGGATCCCCAGGACCAGGTTTGAGAACCACTGTATTCGCTAGCTAGGTGACTCTACTATGTTCTTGAACACGGCCAGAGAATTCTACTGTAGAACACTAGAAGTTCTAGAACATGGCCAGAGAATTCTACTGTAGAACACTAGAAGTTCTAGAACATGGCCAGAGAATTCTACTGTAGAACACTAGAAGTTCTAGAACATGACCAGAGAATTCTACTGTAGAACACTAGCAGTTCTAGAACATGACCAGAGAATTCTACTGTAGAACACTAGAAGTTCTAGAACATGACCAGAGAATTCTACTGTAGAACACTAGAAGTTCTTGAACACGGCCAGAGAATTCTACTGTAGAACACTAGAAGTTCTAGAACATGACCAGTGGTTCTATGTAAAACATGCTGAAGAGTTCCATTGACTTTGTGTCCATGTATCAGATAAGATCTAAATGAAACATAAAGACCGAGCCAGAAGGTTGCTCTTGGCTCACTATAACACTGTTAGCCAATTTCCTACCCGGGAGACTCAGCCTGGGGGCTTATTCAGTTTAGCCTAGAGGGCAGCTTCACATTTCTCTCCACACACTGTAGACCGTGTGGCAACTCTTCTCCCTTTCCTCCCCTCAGGCCTTCTTTAAGGCTGTCGACTGCCATCCTGTCTTACATACATCCATCCACCCTTCTCTCCCTCCATCCCTCCACCCTTCTCTCCCTCCATCCCTCCACCCTTCTCTCCCTCCATCCCTCCACCCTTCTCTCCCTCCACCCTTCTCTCCCTTCATCCCTCTACCCTTCTCTCCCTTCATCCCTCCATCCTTCTCTCCCTCCATCCCTCCATCCTTCTCTCCCTCCATCCCTCCACCCTACTCTCCCTCCACCCTTCTCTCCCTTCATCCCTCTACCCTTCTCTCCCTCCATCCCTCCACCCTTCTCTCCCTCCATCCTTCTCTCACTCCATCCCTCCATCCCTCCATCCTTCTCTCCCTCCATCCCTCCATCCTTCTCTCCCTCCATCCCTCCACCCTTCTCTCCCTCCATCCTTCTCTCCCTTCACCCCTCCACCTTTCTCCCCTTTAAGAGTTTCTCTCTGAGCCCCAAGACACTTAAGAGAGAGTTAGAGAGGGATACTGTAGGATTCATCCCAAATGACACCCTTCTCCCTATATAGTGCACTACTTTTGACCAGGGTCCATATAGCCATAGTCTAAAGTAGTGCACTACATAGGAATAGGGTGCCAGCTCTAGTCTAAAGTAGTGTACTACATAGGGAATAGGGTGCCAGCTCTAGTCTAAAGTAGTGCACTACACAGGGAATAGGGTGCTATTTGGGGCTCAGTTTGTTGACACTGAATGTAGAAATGAGTGATTGTCAAAGAGAATATTACTATGCTCCATCAGGATGTACTCATGTTTATTATCTGGGGAAATAATATCAACTGTATCACTGTCATTTCAATAAATACACAAGTTTGGCTAAAATATCGGCCTTGTCTTGGTTGGTTGGTTGATGATTGGTTGGTTGATTGATTGATGGTTGGTTGATGGTTGGTTGATGATTTGTTGATTGATGGTTGGTTGGTTGATGGTTGGTTGATTGATTGATTGGTTGGTTGGTGATTGGTTGATTGATGGTTGGTTGATTGATTGATTGATTGATGGTTGGTTGATGATTTGTTGATTGATGGTTGATTGATTGATTGATTGATGGTTGGTTGATGATTTGTTGATTGATGGTTGGTTGGTTGATTGATTGATGATTGGTTGATTGATTTGATTGATGGTTGGTTGATTGATGATTGGTTGATTGATTTAATTGATGATTGATTGATTGATGGTTGGTTGGTTGATTGATTTGATTGATGATTGATTGATTGATGGTTGGTTGATGGTTGGTTGGTTGATGGTTGGTTGGTTGATTGATTTGATTGATGATTGATTGATTGATGGTTGGTTGATTGATGATTGATGGTTGGTTGGTTGGTTGGTTGATGGTTGGTTGGTTGATTGATGATTGATTGATGATTGGTTGATTGATTTGATTGATGATTGATTGATTGATGGTTGGTTGATTGATGATTGGTTGGTTGGTTGGTTGGTTGATGGTTGGTTGGTTGGTTGATGGTTGGTTGGTTGGTTGATGGTTGGTTGGTTGGTTGATTGATGGTTGGGTTTTTTTAATTTGATAATTAAAATATGAAGCAGCTCCAGATGTAGACAACATTAAAATAAAAATGGATAAAGAATAAAACACAAAGACTGAATTTATTTCTGGTTTAATGGTTCTGTGTTCTTTCCTGGAAACCACAACCAGTAGATTGTGAAACCGTGTAACATTTCCAGCAAACGACTAGATTAAGTAATATTTTATTACGGTAGCAGTTCTTGCGCAATATTGTTTGGTGTGTAAAACTAACCATTTTATAATGTGTAGTACTAGACCCGTCCCAAATGGAAGCCTATCCCTTATGAAGTGCACTACGTTTCACCATGTGGATCCCGGTAGTGCACTTCAAAATTAGTGCCGAAACAGGTTGTCATTTGAGACGCTGACAGTGTGTGTGTGTAATATTGCGTTCAGCCCGATATATTGAGGAAGTTCCACATGTGACAATACAAGTAGGGTCGTCTGGGGTTATGTTGAAAATCTGGAGCAATTTTGCAAAAACAAGCCATCACAAAGTTGCGTCATGACATTTGTTCATGTGATATAAAACAACAAGTATGGACCGACTGGAATGTGTAGCGAGAGTAGAGAATTCCCGGTAGAATTCCATGATCATTCCATTGTTCAGTATCACATCAGACCAAGAGGTCTGGACTTTTATGCCACGGGAGGTAGAGCACCTATTGACCACCGTGTGTGTCAGCCACATATTTCCTTAGAACGATCGGCAGGAATGAAGACTCACTCAATCTCTAACACACTCACTCACTCACTCACTCACTCACTCACTCACTCACACACACTACTACTTACTGTATGTAGCCTTGGTAACTGACTGTTTAAATGTTAAATTTCACCCGAAAACTATCTTTTGGTTTTTGTGTCATTAGTCCATTATATATTATAGTCCCCCCCCCCAAAAAAAAGAAAATGTGCATGTCAGCAATCAAGTTAAGATATACAACTTTCAAAATATAGAAATACAGATGCTGCTGACTTTGGTATCATATGATCCTTCAATACATCATACTGTATTGATATACACATACATATATGCAGGGGGTACCGGTACAGAGTCAATGTGGAGGCTATATACAGGGGGTACCGGTACCCAGTCAATGTGGAGGCTATATACAGGGGGTACCGGTACCCAGTCAATGTGGAGGCTATATACAGGGGGTACCGGTACCCAGTCAATGTGGAGGCTATAAACAGGGGGTACCGGTACCCAGTCAATGTGGAGGCTATATACAGGGGGTACCGGTACAGAGTCAATGTGGAGGCTATATACAGGGGGTACCGGTACCCAGTCAATGTGGAGGCTATATACAGGGGATACCGGTACCCAGTCAATGTGGAGGCTATATACAGGGGGTACCAGTACCCAGTCAATGTGGAGGCTATATACAGGGGGTACCGGTACCCAGTCAATGTGGAGGCTATAAACAGGGGGTACCGGTACCCAGTCAATGTGGAGGCTATATACAGGGGGTACCGGTACAGAGTCAATGTGGAGGCTATATACAGGGGGTACCGGTACCCAGTCAATGTGGAGGCTATATACAGGGGGTACCGGTACCCAGTCAATGTGGAGGCTATAAACAGGGGGTACCGGTACCCAGTCAATGTGGAGGCTATATACAGGGGTACCAGTACAGAGTCAATGTGGAGGCTATATACAGGGGGCACCGGTACGGAGTCAGTGTGGAGGCTATATACAGGGGGCACCGGTACCGAGTCAGTGTGGAGGTTATATACAGGGGCACCGGTACCGAGTCAGTGTGGAGGTTATATACAGGGGGCACCGGTACCGAGTCAGTGTGGAGGTTATATACAGGGGGCACCGGTACCGAGTCAGTGTGGAGGTTATATACAGGGGCACCGGTACCGAGTCAGTGTGGAGGTTATATACAGGGGGCACCGGTACCGAGTCAGTGTGGAGGTTATATACAGGGGGCACCGGTACCGAGTCAAATCAAATCAAATTTATTTATATAGCCCTTCGTACATCTGCTGATATCTCAAAGTGCTGTACAGAAACCCAGCCTAAAACCCCAAACAGCAAGCAATGCAGGTGTAGAAGCACGGTGGCTAGGAAAAACTCCCTAGAAAGGCCAAAACCTAGGAAGAAACCTAGAGAGGAACCAGGCTATGTGGGGTGGCCAGTCCTCTTCTGGCTGTGCCGGGTGGAGATTATAACAGAACATGGCCAAGATGTTCAAATGTTCATAAATGACCAGCATGGTCGAATAATAATAAGGCAGAACAGTTGAAACTGGAGCAGCAGCACAGTCAGGTGGAAGTTGAAACTGGAGCAGCAGCATGGCCAGGTGGACTGGGGACAGCAAGGAGTCATCATGTCAGGTAGTCCTGGGGCATGGTCCTAGGGCTCAGGTCAGTTGAAACTGGAGCAGCAGCATGGCCAGGTGGACTGGGGACAGCAAGGAGTCATCATGTCAGGTAGTCCTGGGGCATGGTCCTAGGTTATATACAGGGGGCACCGGTACCGAGTCATTGTGGATGTTATATACAGGGGGCTCCGGTACCGAGACAATGTGGAGACTATATACAGGGGGCACCGGTACTGAGTCAGTGTGGAGGTTATATACAGGGGTACCGGTACCGAGTCAGTGTGGAGGCTATATACAGGGGCACCGGTACCGAGTCAGTGTGGAGGTTATATACAGGGGGCACCGGTACTGAGTCAGTGTGGAGGTTATATACACGGGGCACCGGTACCGAGTCAGTGTGGAGGTTATATACAGGGGCACCGGTACCGAGTCAGTGTGGAGGTTATATACACGGGGCACCGGTACCGAGTCAGTGTGGAGGTTATATACAGGAGGCACCGGTACCGAGTCAGTGTGGAGGTTATATACAGGGGGCACCGGTACCGAGTCAGTGTGCAGGGGTACAGGCTAGTTGAGGTAATCTGTACCTGTAGGTGGGGGCGAAGTGACTATGCATAGGTAACAAACAAACAGCGAGTAGCAGCAGTGTACAAAAGACTAATGACACAAATACCAAAAGATAGTAATTGGGTGGAATTTTCCTTTGAACAGCCCTACAAGCTGCACATGTAAACACAAGTCAGCACAGAGACTGGGGATTGAAGCGCAGACATATTTGAAAGAGTGTCCTGCTCTTTCAAATACACACACACACACACACACACACACACAACCACCCATCACTCTATGTGTTTCAGCAGCTTAAGTAGGAGCAGTGCAAAGCTTTTTATCCCTCTCTCATTCCACTCGTCTCTATCCCTTTCTCTCATTCCACTCGTCTCTATCCCTTTCTCTCATTCCACTCGTCTTTATCCCTCTCTCCTCTCTATCCCTTTCTCTCATTCCACTCGTCTCTATCCCTTTCTCTCATTCCTCTCCTCTCTATCCCTCTCTCATTCCTCTCCTGTCTATAACTTTCTCTCATTCCTCTCCTCTCTATCCCTTTCTCTCATTCCTCTCCTGTCTATAACTTTCTCTCATTCCTCTCCTCTCTATCCCTTTCTCTCATTCCACTCGTCTTTATCCCTCTCTCATTCCACTCGTCTCTATCCCTTTCTCTCATTCCACTCGTCTCTATCCCTTTCTCTCATTCCACTCGTCTTTATCCCTCTCTCCTCTCTATCCCTTTCTCTCATTCCACTCGTCTCTATCCCTTTCTCTCATTCCTCTCCTCTCTATCCCTCTCTCATTCCTCTCCTGTCTATAACTTTCTCTCATTCCTCTCCTCTCTATCCCTTTCTCTCATTCCACTCGTCTTTATCTTTCTCTCATTCCTCTCCTCTCTATCCCTTTCTCTCATTCCACTCGTCTCTATCCCTTTCTCTCATTCCACTCGTCTTTATCCCTCTCTCCTCTCTATCCCTTTCTCTCATTCCTCTCCTGTCTATAACTTTCTCTCATTCCTCTCCTCTCTATCCCTTTCTCATTCCTCTCCTCTCTATCCCTTTCTCATTCCTCTCTATCCCTTTCTCTCATTCCTCTCCTCTCTATCCCTTTCTCATTCCTCTCTATCCCTTTCTCTCATTCCTCTCTATCCCTTTCTCTCATTCCTCTCTATCCCTTTCTCTCATTCCTCTCTATCCCTTTCTCATTCCTCTTCTCTCTATCCCTTTCTCTCATTCCTCTTCTCTCTATCCCTTTCTCATTCCTCTTCTCTCTATCCCTTTCTCTCATTCCTCTTCTCTCTATCCCTTTCTCATTCCTCTTCTCTCTATCCCTTTCTCATTCCTCTCCTCTCTATCCCTTTCTCTCATTCCTCTTCTCTCTATCCCTTTCTCATTCCTCTCTATCCCTTTCTCTCATTCCTCTTCTCTCTATCCCTTTCTCATTCCTCTCCTCTCTATCCCTTTCTCTCATTCCTCTCTATCCCTTTCTCTCATTCCTCTCTATCCCTTTCTCTCATTCCTCTCTATCCCTTTCTCTCATTCCTCTCTATCCCTTTCTCATTCCTCTTCTCTCTATCCCTTTCTCTCATTCCTCTCCTCTCTATCCCTTTCTCATTACTCTCCTCTCTATCCCTTTCTCTCATTCCTCTCTATCCCTTTCTCATTCCTCTTCTCTCTATCCCTTTCTCTCATTCCTCTCCTCTCTATCCCTTTCTCTCATTCCTCTCTATCCCTTTCTCATTCCTCTTCTCTCTATCCCTTTCTCTCATTCCTCTCCTCTCTATCCCTTTCTCTCATTCCTCTCTATCCCTTTCTCATTCCTCTCTATCCCTTTCTCATTCCTCTCTATCCCTTTCTCATTCCTCTCCTCTCTATCCCTTTCTCATTCCTCTCTATCCCTTTCTCATTCCTCTCCTCTCTATCCCTTTCTCATTCCTCTCTATCCCTTTCTCATTCCTCTCCTCTCTATCCCTTTCTCATTCCTCTCCTCTATCCCTTTCTCATTCCTCTCCTCTATCCCTTTCTCATTCCTCTCCTCTATCCCTTTCTCATTCCTCTCCTCTCTATCCCTTTCTCTCATTCCTCTCTATCCCTTTCTCATTCCTCTCTATCCCTTTCTCTCATTCCTCTCTATCCCTTTCTCATTCCTCTCTATCCCTTTCTCATTCCTGTCTATCCCTTTCTCTCATTCCTCTCTATCCCTTTCTCATTCCTCTCTATCCCTTTCTCATTCCTCTCTATCCCTTTCTCATTCCTCTCCTCTCTATCCCTTTCTCATTCCTCTCCTCTCTATCCCTTTCTCATTCCTCTCTATCCCTTTCTCATTCCTCTCTATCCCTTTCTCATTCCTCTCTATCCCTTTCTCATTCCTCTCTATCCCTTTCTCATTCCTCTCTATCCCTTTCTCATTCCTCTCTATCCCTTTCTCATTCCTCTCTATCCCTTTCTCATTCCTCTCCTCTCTATCCCTTTCTCTCATTCCTCTCTATCCCTTTCTCATTCCTCTCTATCCCTTTCTCATTCCTCTCCTCTCTATCCCTTTCTCTCATTCCTCTCTATCCCTTTCTCATTCCTCTCTATCCCTTTCTCTCATTCCTCTCTATCCCTTTCTCATTCCTCTCTATCCCTTTCTCATTCCTCTCCTCTCTATCCCTTTCTCATTCCTCTCTATCCCTTTCTCATTCCTCTTCTCTCTATCCCTTTCTCATTCCTCTCTATCCCTTTCTCATTCCTCTTCTCTCTATCCCTTTCTCATTCCTCTCTATCCCTTTCTCATTCCTCTCTATCCCTTTCTCATTCCTCTCTATCCCTTTCTCATTCCTCTCCTCTCTATCCCTTTCTCATTCCTCTCTATCCCTTTCTCATTCCTCTCTATCCCTTTCTCATTCCTCTCTATCCCTTTCTCATTCCTCTCCTCTCTATCCCTTTCTCATTCCTCTCTATCCCTTTCTCATTCCTCTTCTCTCTATCCCTTTCTCATTCCTCTCTATCCCTTTCTCATTCCTCTCTATCCCTTTCTCATTCCTCTTCTCTCTATCCCTTTCTCATTCCTCTCTATCCCTTTCTCATTCCTCTCTATCCCTTTCTCATTCCTGTCTATCCCTTTCTCTCATTCCTCTCTATCCCTTTCTCATTCCTCTCTATCCCTTTCTCATTCCTCTTCTCTCTATCCCTTTCTCATTCCTGTCTATCCCTTTCTCTCATTCCTCTCTATCCCTTTCTCATTCCTCTCTATCCCTTTCTCATTCCTCTCCTCTCTATCCCTTTCTCATTCCTCTCTATCCCTTTCTCATTCCTCTCTATCCCTTTCTCATTCCTCTCCTCTCTATCCCTTTCTCATTCCTCTCTATCCCTTTCTCATTCCTCTCTATCCCTTTCTCATTCCTCTCCTCTCTATCCCTTTCTCATTCCTCTCCTCTCTATCCCTTTCTCATTCCTCTCCTCTCTATCCCTTTCTCATTCCTGTCTATCCCTTTCTCTCATTCCTCTCTATCCCTTTCTCATTCCTCTCTATCCCTTTCTCATTCCTCTCCTCTCTATCCCTTTCTCATTCCTCTCCTCTCTATCCCTTTCTCATTCCTCTCCTCTCTATCCCTTTCTCATTCCTCTCTATCCCTTTCTCATTCCTCTCTATCCCTTTCTCATTCCTCTTCTCTCTATCCCTTTCTCTCATTCCTCTCCTCTCTATCCCTTTCTCATTCCTCTCCTCTCTATCCCTTTCTCATTCCTCTCCTCTCTATCCCTTTCTCATTCCTCTCCTCTCTATCCCTTTCTCATTCCTCTCCTCTCTATCCCTTTCTCATTCCTCTCCTCTCTATCCCTTTCTCATTCCTCTCCTCTCTATCCCTTTCTCATTCCTCTCTATCCCTTTCTCATTCCTCTCCTCTCTATCCCTTTCTCATTCCTCTCTATCCCTTTCTCATTCCTCTCTATCCCTTTCTCATTCCTCTCTATCACTTTCTCTCATTCCTCTCCATCACTTTCTCTCATTCCTCTCCATCACTTTCTCTCATTCCTCTCCATCACTTTCTCTCATTCCTCTCCTGTCTATCCCTTTCTCTCATTCCTCTCCTCTCTATCCCTTTCTCTCATTCCTCTCCTCTCTATCCATTTCTCTCATTCCTCTCCTCTATCCATTTCTCTCATTCCTCTCTATCCCTTTCTCATTCCTCTCTATCCCTTTCTCATTCCTCTCTATCCCTTTCTCATTCCTCTCCATCACTTTCTCTCATTCCTCTCCATCACTTTCTCTCATTCCTCTCCTGTCTATCCCTTTCTCTCATTCCTCTCCTCTCTATCCCTTTCTCTCATTCCTCTCCTCTCTATCCATTTCTCTCATTCCTCTCCTCTATCCATTTCTCTCATTCCTCTCCTCTCTATCCCTTTCTCATTCCTCTCCATCACTTTCTCTCATTCCTCTCCTCTCTATCCATTTCTCTCATTCCTCTCCTCTATCCCTTTCTCATTCCTCTCTATCCCTTTCTCTCATTCCTCTCCTCTCTCCATTCATCCTCTCTCTATCCAGGGCTCAGACATACCGCTAAACACTCTTTGCTACGCTGACGTTTCAGACAGGGACACACACACACACTCAGCCACAGTGATGTTTGCATTTAAGATCCGGATGTTTCTCTCCTTATCTCTTCTCTCTCTGTCCATGTCTCTCTCTCCCTCTGTCTCTCTCCTCTTCTCTCCCTCTCTACCCTTCTCTCCCTCTCCATCCATCAGGCGGGAGTATATGTGACAGGCTTCCTTCCAGCCTGGCTAAGTTATCTCATCGTTTTACACCTTGAGCTATATCAACAGTGCTGTTAGCTATATCTACAGTGCTAAGTTAGCTATATCTACAGTGCTGTTAGCTATATCTCCAGTGTTATGTTAGCTATATCTACAGTGCTAAGTTAGCTATATCTACAGTGCTATGTTAGCTATATCTACAGTGCTATGTTAGCTACATCTACAGTGCTATGTTAGCTATATCTACAGTGCTAAGTTAGCTATATCTACAGTGCTAAGTTAGCTATATCTCCAGTGCTATGTTAGCTATATCTACAGTTAGCTATATCTACAGTGCTATGTTAGCTATATCTACAGTGCTATGTTAGCTATATCTACAGTGAAACGTTAGCTATATCTACAGTGCTATGTTAGCTATATCTACAGTGCTATGTTAGCTATATCTCCAGTGCTATGTTAGCTATATCTACAGTGCTATGTTAGCTATATCTCCAGTGCTATGTTAGCTATATCTCCAGTGTTATGTTAGCTATATCTACAGTTAGCTATATCTACAGTGCTATGTTAGCTATATCTACAGTGCTATGTTAGCTATATCTACAGTTAGCTATATCTACAGTGCTGTTAGCTATATCTCCAGTGCTAAGTTAGCTATATCTCCAGTGTTATGTTAGCTATATCTACAGTTAGCTATATCTACAGTGCTAAGTTAGCTATATCTATAGTGCTATGTTAGCTATATATCCAGTGGTATGCTAGCTATATCTACAGTTAGCTATATCTACAGTGCTATGTTAGCTATATCTACAGTGCTATGTTAGCTATATCTACAGTGCTATGTTAGCTATATCTACAGTGCTATGTTATCTATATCTACAGTTAGCTATATCTACAGTGCAATGTTAGCTATATCTACAGTGCTATGTTAGCTATATATACAGTGCTATGTTAGCTATATCTACAGTTAGCTATATCTACAGTGCTATGTTAGCTATATCTACAGTGCTATGTTAGCTTTATCTACAGTTAACTATATCTACAGTGCTATGTTAGCTATATCTACAGTGCTATGTAAGCTATATCTACAGTGCTATGTTAGCTATATCTCCAGTGTTATGTTAGCTATATCTACAGTTAGCTATATCTACAGTGCTATGTTAGCTATATCTATAGTGCTATGTTAGCTATATCTCCAGTGTTATGTTAGCTATATCTACAGTTAGCTATATCTACAGTGCTATGTTAGCTATATCTACAGTGCTATGTTAGCTATATATACAGTGCTATGTTAGCTATATCTACAGTGCTATGTTAGCTATATCTACAGTGCTATGTTAGCTATATCTACAGTGCTATGTTATCTATATCTACAGTGCTATGTTAACTATATCTACAGTGCTATGTTAACTGTATCTACAGTGCTAAGTTATCTATATCTCCAGTGTTATGTTAGCTATATCTACAGTTAGCTATATCTACAGTGCAATGTTAGCTATATCTACAGTGCTATGTTAGCTTTATCTACAGTTAGCTATATCTACAGTGCTATGTTAGCTATATCTACAGTGCTATGTTAGCTATATCTACAGTGCTATGTTAGCTATATCTACAGTGCTATGTAAGCTATATCTACAGTGCTATGTTAGCTATATCTCCAGTGTTATGTTAGCTATATCTACAGTTAGCTATATCTATAGTGCTATGTTAGCTATATCTCCAGTGTTATGTTAGCTATATCTACAGTTAGCTATACCTACAGTGCTATGTTAGCTATATATACAGTGTTATGTTAGCTATATCTACAGTTAGCTATATCTACAGTGCTATGTTAGCTATATATACAGTGCTATGTTAGCTATATCTACAGTGCTATGTTATCTATATCTACAGTGCTATGTTAACTATATCTACAGTGCTATGTTAGCTATATCTCCAGTGTTATGTTAGCTATATCTACAGTTAGCTATATCTACAGTGCTATGTTAGCTATATCTACAGTGCTATGTTAGCTATATCTACAGTTAGCTATATCTACAGTGCTGTTAGCTATATCTACAGTGCTAAGTTAGTTATATCTCCAGTGTTATGTTAGCTATATCTACAGTGCTATGTTAGCTATATCTACAGTGCTATGTTAGCTATATCTACAGTGCTAAGTTAGCTATATCTCCAGTGCTATGTTAGCTATATCTACAGTTAGCTATATCTACAGTGCTATGTTAGCTATATCTACAGTGCTATGTTAGCTATATCTACAGTGCTATGTTAGCTATATCTACAGTGCTAAGTTAGCTATATCTCCAGTGCTATGTTAGCTATATCTACAGTTAGCTATATCTACAGTGCTATGTTAGCTATATCTACAGTGCTATGTTAGCTATATCTACAGTTAGCTATATCTACAGTGCTATGTTAGCTATATCTACAGTGCTATGTTAGCTATATCTATAGTGCTATGTTAGCTATATCTACAGTGCTATGTTAGCTATATCTACAGTGCTATGTTAGCTATATCTCCAGTGTTATGTTAGCTATATCTACAGTTAGCTATATCTACAGTGCTAAGTTAGCTATATCTATAGTGCTATGTTAGCTATATATCCAGTGGTATGCTAGCTATATCTACAGTTAGCTATATCTACAGTGCTATGTTAGCTATATCTACAGTGCTATGTTAGCTATATCTACAGTGCTATGTTAGCTATATCTACAGTGCTATGTTATCTATATCTACAGTGCTATGTTAACTATATCTACAGTGCTATGTTAACTATATCTACAGTGCTAAGTTATCTATATCTCCAGTGTTATGTTAGCTATATCTACAGTTAGCTATATCTACAGTGCTATGTTAGCTATATATACAGTGCTATGTTAGCTATATCTACAGTTAGCTATATCTACAGTGCTATGTTAGCTATATCTACAGTGCTATGTTAGCTATATCTACAGTTAACTATATCTACAGTGCTATGTTAGCTATATCTATAGTGCTATGTTAGCTATATCTACAGTGCTGTGTAAGCTATATCTACAGTGCTATGTTAGCTATATCTCCAGTGTTATGTTAGCTATATCTACAGTTAGCTATATCTACAGTGCTAAGTTAGCTATATCTATAGTGCTATGTTAGCTATATCTCCAGTGTTATGTTAGCTATATCTACAGTTAGCTATATCTACAGTGCTAAGTTAGCTATATCTATAGTGCTATGTTAGCTATATATCCAGTGGTATGCTAGCTATATCTACAGTGCTATGTTAGCTATATCTACAGTGCTATGTTAGCTATATCTACAGTGCTATGTTATCTATATCTACAGTGCTATGTTAACTATATCTACAGTGCTATGTTAACTATATCTACAGTGCTAAGTTATCTATATCTCCAGTGTTATGTTAGCTATATCTACAGTTAGCTATATCTACAGTGCAATGTTAGCTATATCTACAGTGCTATGTTAGCTATATATACAGTGCTATGTTAGCTATATCTACAGTTAGCTATATCTACAGTGCTATGTTAGCTATATCTACAGTGCTATGTTAGCTTTATCTACAGTTAGCTATATCTACAGTGCTATGTTAGCTATATCTACAGTGCTATGTTAGCTATATCTATAGTGCTATGTTAGCTATATCTACAGTGCTATGTAAGCTATATCTACAGTGCTATGTTAGCTATATCTCCAGTGTTATGTTAGCTATATCTACAGTTAGCTATATCTATAGTGCTATGTTAGCTATATCTCCAGTGTTATGTTAGCTATATCTACAGTTAGCTATATCTACAGTGCTATGTTAGCTATATATACAGTGTTATGTTAGCTATATCTACAGTTAGCTATATCTACAGTGCTATGTTAGCTATATATACAGTGCTATGTTAGCTATATCTACAGTGCTATGTTATCTATATCTACAGTGCTATGTTAACTATATCTACAGTGCTATGTTAACTATATCTACAGTGCTAAGTTAGCTATATCTCCAGTGTTATGTTAGCTATATCTACAGTTAGCTATATCTACAGTGCTAAGTTAGCTATATCTACAGTGCTATGTTAGCTATATATACAGTGCTATGTTAGCTATATCTACAGTGCTATGTTATCTATATCTACAGTGCTATGTTAACTATATCTACAGTGCTATGTTAACTATATCTACAGTGCTAAGTTAGCTATATCTCCAGTGTTATGTTAGCTATATCTCCAGTGCTGTTAGCTATATCTCCAGTGCTGGCATACACATCACAGACAAACTGAACTGGTCCACTCACACAGACAGCATCGTGAAGAAGGCGCAGCAGCGCCTCTTCAACCTCAGGAGGCTGAAGAAATTCGGCTTGTCACCAAAAGCACTCACAAACTTCTACAGATGCACAATCGAGAGCATCCTGGCGGGCTGTATCACCGCCTGGTATGGCAACTGCACCGCCCTCAACCGTAAGGCTCTCCAGAGGGTAGTGAGGTCTGCACAACGCATCACCGGGGGCAAACTACCTGCCCTCCAGGACACCTACACCACCCGATGCTACAGGAAGGCCATAAAGATCATCAAGGACATCAACCACCCGAGCCACTGCCTGTTCACCCCGCTGCCATCCAGAAGGCGAGGTCAGTACAGGTGCATCAAAGCTGGGACCGAGAGACTGAAAAACAGCTTCTATCTCAAGGCCATCAGACTGTTAAACAGCCACCACTAACATTGAGTGGCTGCTGCCAACACACTGTCAATGACACTGACTCAACTCCAGCCACTTAATAATGGGAATTGATGGGAAATGATGTAAATATATCACTAGCCACTTTAAACAATGCTACCTTATATAATGTTACTTACCCTACATTATTAATCTCATATGCATACGTATATACTGTACTCTATATCATCGACTGCATCCTTATGTAATACATGTATCACTAGCCACTTTAACTATGCCACTTGGTTTACATACTCATCTCATATGTATATACTGTACTCGATATCATCTACTGTATCTTGCCTATGCTGCTCTGTACCATCACTCATTCATATATCCTTATGTACATATTCTTTATCCCCTTACACTGTGTATAAGACAGTAGTTTTTTGGAATTGTTAGTTAGATTACTTGTTCGTTATTACTGCATTGTCGGAACTAGAAGCACAAGCATTTCGCTACACTCGCATTAACATCTGCTAACCATGTGTATGTGACAAATAAGATTTGATTTGATTTGATTTGTTAGCTCTATCTCCAGTGTTGTTAGCTATATATCCAGTGCTGTTAGCTATATCTCCAGTGCTGTTAGCTATATCTCCAGTGCTGTTAGCTATATCTCCAGTGCTGTTAGCTATATCTCCAGTGATGTTAGCTATATCTACAGTGTTGTTAGCTGTATCTACAGTGCTATGTTAGCTA
>NC_056438.1:9822681-9862681 GCF_018296145.1 Oncorhynchus tshawytscha | reverse complement strand
GTTCTCTGTTTAGTGAGTCCTCCAGATCAGAGGCAGTAGGGATGACCAGGGATGTTCTCTGTTTAGTGAGTCCTCCAGATCAGAGGCAGTAGAGGACCAGGGATGTTCTCTGTTTAGTGAGTCCTCCAGATCAGAGGTAGTAGGGAGGACCAGGGATGTTCTCTGTTTAGTGAGTCCTCCAGATCAGAGGTAGTAGGGAGGACCAGGGATGTTCTCTGTTTAGTGAGTCCTCCAGATCAGAGGTAGTAGGGAGGACCAGGGATGTTCTCTGTTTAGTGAGTCCTCCAGATCAGAGGCAGTAGGGATGACCAGGGATGTTCTCTGTTTAGTGAGTCCTCCAGATCAGAGGCAGTAGGGATGACCAGGGATGTTCTCTGTTTAGTGAGTCCTCCAGATCAGAGGCAGTAGAGGACCAGGGATGTTCTCTTGATAAGTGTGTGAATTTGGACCATTTTCCTGTCCTGCTAAGCATTCAAAATGGGTGTCAGAAAATATACATTATTTTCTTTAGGAATGTAGTGAAGTAAAAGTTGTATAAGTAGTAAAGTATAGATACCCCAAGGTACTACTTAAGTAGTACTTTCAAGTTTTTTAAAACTTAAGTACCTCACATAACTGGGCATACAGACGCACAGGGACTGTACTGACGAGGGCAAACACAGAAGATGACACAGGAACAAACACAGACAAAACACTAAAAAACAGACTAATAATAATCAAACAACAACAAAATTACAATTAAAATACACTAACAAACAAAAACAAAGCTGGGATACTGTTACCGAAACAGTACAGATTTATTTAAGATACTACCTTTCTAACAAAAACAGCCATGATTGAGTGTGAGTAAGTGTATTGTTCTGTAAGTGTGTAAAAGTGTGTCTGTCTGTCTGTCTGTCTGTCTGTCTGTCTGTCTGTCTGTCTGTCTGTCTGTCTGTCTGTCTGTCTGTCCGTGAGCGAGTGTGTGTGTGTGTGTGTGTGTGTGTATATGTATTTGTGTTTATGTGTGTGTCTACTGCTTCATGTGTGTGTCTACTGGGTCAGTGACTCCCAGACATTACTTCCTGTGATTGGGCCCAACGCCAGGTATCTATTACATACTGACACACATGCAAGACACACACACAGACACGCAGACACACAGACACACACACAGACATGCACACACGCAGACACACACGCACACACACAGACTCACACACACAGACACACACACAGACATGCACACACGCAGACACACACTCACAGACGCATTCACGCAGACACACACACACACAGACTCACACACACACTCACTCACACACGCAGACACACACACACACAGACACACACTCACAGACGCATTCACGCAGACACACACACACACACACACACACAGACTCACACACACAGACACACACACTCACTCACACATGCAGACACACAGGCAGATACACAGACAGACACACACACACGCAGACACATATATACACAGTGTACCTAATAAACTGTCCGGTGAGAGTCTAGACCAACACACAGTCCGGATGTGCTAAAGTCTAATTCCACATTCTGATGCAGTTAGCTTGATAATCCTTTCCACAGGTGTGTGTGTGTGTGTGTGTGTGTGTGTGTGTGTGTGTGTGTGTGTGTGTGTGTGTGTGTGTGTAATCTCTTTATATGGGCACCCTGTCTGTCCTATGGAGGATGAATTAGAATGCCAACCTGAACACATTGAGATTGTGTTGATTAATTGTCTACAGGTGTGTTTGTACGTGGCGTTGCTGTGGAGCAACTTCCCCCCCCCCACACACACACACGCAAACACAGACTCACGCAAACACAGACTCACGCAAAAACACACACACACGCAAACACACACTCATGCAAAAACAAACTTACACACACACACAGACACACGCAAACACACACTCACACAAAACACACACACACACACTCACACACACACAGACACACGCAAACACACACTCACACAAAAACACACACACACTCACACACACACAGACACACGCAAACACACACTCTCTCACACACAGACACACACACACACACAGCTACTGACAGACAGGCTCGCAAACACACACACACACTCCCGAACCAACAACAGGCAGAGTGATAAGGAGACAATAGCTCTCTGAGATCGTTGCTAGGCAACAAAAGGGACTAAAAATATTATCTACGCACGTTCGCTCCATTTCTACACACACACAGACACACACACAGACACACAGACACACACACAGACACACACACACGCACACACACAGACACAAACACTCGGACACAAACACACAGACACAAACACATACACAAACACAGACACACAGCCACACACAGACATACACAAACACACACAGACACAAACACACACACACACAGACACACAAACACATACAGACACAAACACACACAGACACAAAGACACAGACAGACACACACACACACACATAGACACAAACACACACAGACACACACAGACACACACAGACACAAACAGACACACAGACAGACCCACACGCTGCTCAGAAACACTTAAGATTATTTTTATAGTGAAATGTAGAGATACATCTGACTCAACTCGTCTCTCTCTCTCTCTCTCTCTCTCTTCTGTCTCTCTGTATCTCTGTCTCTCTCTCTCTGTGTCTCTGTCTTTCAGATTCCAAATTTAGAACTGAACAAAGTTATTATCATTGAGAATAAATTTCATTTTTCAATTCCTGACATGGAACTGGAATTGATTCCCCCAATCCTGGTTCTCTGCAGATGTGCTGGTCTGCTCTGGTCTGAGCAGGTCTGGGCTGGGCTGCTCTGGTCTGAGCAGGTCTGGTCTGAGCAGGTCTGGGCTGGGCTGCTCTGGTCTGAGCAGGTCTGGTCTGAGCAGGTCTGGGCTGGGCTGCTCTGGTCTGAGCAGGTCTCTGGTCTGGTCTGCTCTGGTCTGAGCTGCTCTGGTCTGAGCAGGTCTGGTCTGGGCTGAGCTGGTCTGGGCTCAGTTGGGCTGGGCTGAGCTGGTCTGAGTTGGTCTAGTCTAGTCTGGTCTGGTCTGGTACAGAATATCTAAGTAGCATCTCTTTTTAAACATCCAGACTGTTAAAACAATGTCAGTTGACTTGATATGAGGGTCCAGGCCAAAATATAACACAGCTACAAAACAATACAACACAGCTACAAAACCATACAACACCAACACAATACACTCATGGTTCCACCTTAAGGGTTCTATTCAATCAAATTCACACAGCGGTTGTTTTAACTCTGTCAGAGGTGGAACTGTGTTAGAGCTGTCAAATCCACAAGCGGCTCCCATGATTATACCTGAAGCGTACATTGCCATTGGCTGCACAGAGGCGCATTAAGACATATCCCATGCAGGCTTTTATTCAAGTTCGAACACTGGAATGTGAGATGTAATCTACACCTCGATTAGGCTGAGCGTCGTTAGGCTGAGCGTCATTAGGCTGAGCGTCGTTAGGCTGAGCGTCGCTAGGCTGAGCGTCGCTAGGCTGAGCGTCGTTAGGCTGAGCGTCGTTAGGCTGAGCGTCGTTAGGCTGAGCGTCGTTAGGCTGAGCGTCGCTAGGCTGAGCGTCGCTAGGCTGAGCGTCGTTAGGCTGAGCGTTGTTAGGCTGAGCGTCGTTAGGCTGAGCGTCGCTAGCCTGAGCGTCGTTAGGCTGAGCGTCGTTAGGCTGAGCGTCATTCCTACATTTTCTTGTTCTGAACTTCTAACTCGAGTGGGACGGGTGTGGCTTTGTGACAATGAACAAGAGCAGCTACTCACCGATTCGACATCTCCAACGCAGTTACACCTCCAAGACATCAGCGATGCGGGTGTCGGCTATCGCCGGTTAACCTGATTGAACCTTAGTCTAAACGTTTCTAACCTTGGCAGGGAATGTTGGTAGTCGTCAGATATTTTATGAAATATTTCCCCATTAAATTCCCCATGTTAACACTGATCTTCATAACTCCTTATTAGCTTTTTCAGAAGTCAGACTGAACTGTGATGTCATATTCACGGACGGACTACACTGTGATGTCATATTCAAGGGACTGACTGAGCTGTGATGTCATATTCAAGGGACTGACTGAGCTGTGATGGCATATTCAGGGACGGACTATACTGTGATGTCATATTCAAGGGACTGACTGAGCTGTGATGGCATATTCAGGGACGGACTACGCTGTGATGTCATATTCAAGGGACTGACTGAGCTGTGATGGCATATTCAGGGACGGACTACGCTGTGATGTCATATTCAAGGGACTGACTGAGCTGTGATGGCATATTCAGGGACGGACTACGCTGTGATGTCATATTCAAGGGACTGACTGAGCTGTGATGGCATATTCACGGACGGACTACACTGTGATGTCATATTCAAGGGACTGACTGAGCTGTGATGTCATGTTCAGAGGACGGAGCTGGGGTTTAATATTCAGTGGACAGGCTGTGTGTTGTATCACAGTGTGGTTGTATTAGCATGACAACATAGAGTTAGTTAGTTGGTTGGTTGGTTGGTTAGTTGGTCCTTGGTTTAGTTTAATGGCTGTACAACAGATAGAGGACGGGTGCATCCCAATAATATCTCCTTCCTCCTGAAGTGTACCCTCTATCCAACTCTATGGTTCACTACTTCTGAAAATCTAAAATCATTGGATCGGTGTAGGCATTTCCCACCATATTTCCAATACCAGTCATTTATATTCAAATCAGTGAAGGAAAGTGCACACTTTGGGAGGAAGGAGAGATCTGTGTGCGCCATAGAGTTGCACTAGAGAGCTCATCTAAAATATATTTTCCAGTGCACCCTCTATCCAACTCTATGGTCTCCTCTCATTGAGAATGAAACCAAGAGGGCATGGTACATAGTCTTTACACCAGCCTTATACATATCTATATTCAAATCTTGTTTATTTATTTATTCAGCATAAAACCCATAGTTTCTTTGTTTGTTTAGTTTTTAAGACAAACATCGGAAATGTCTCTTATACAACACACAGTTAGAAACAATTGACCAATCATCATCATCGTCATGATTATCCTCAAATTTCATTGGTCTAAATTAAGTTTGTCAGTTTGGTCCACCCTCCTTTCTGTTTCCGGTTACCTGATATCCTGTTTGGGCATTATGTCATTTCCTGCTTGGTTATAATGGTTGTAACCAGGGATGGAAATGAAGGATTTTGGGCACTGGGTCAGCCGGACTAGTAGACAAATATATTGATAGTCTGGGTCCAAAATCTACTCCACGCAATATTTGAAAAGACAAAATGTCACTACTCGGTGGGCTAGTTGGTCACATTTTCTACTAACAGGTTAGTTTAATCTTAGTTTTATATCCAACAATAGTGTTTTTTTTTTATAAGTATTTTAATATATTTCATATTCAACATTTTCTTTATTGCAAAGTTCAATTATTATCATTCCGTACAGTTCTCACATAATAATTATAGTCTTTTAATATCATCTTCTCTCTCATTCCAATGTTTTTAACATACTTCTTCATAATAATCATCGTTTTCATTATTTATTGTTTTCTTTACAATTTCGCAATAACAACATCTACACACCAACGCCGTCGAAAAGTGGGAGGGGCAAGGTCTTCCTTAAGGAGCAAGGTGACTTGGGATTGGCTCAACAGGAGCGAGGGTGGCGGGGAAAGGGGTGTGGTCTAACGTCCTCTACTAGCCTATCACTTCAAGACAATATTAAGACGTTTACAGTCTATTGGAGAATAAGGCTGGGCGGAGTGAGCGAGGGAAGGAAAGAGAGAGAGGAAGAGAGGAGGGTCGTAAAGCAGGGACAGAAAGGTTGATGTGTCTGATATGACCTCTACCTTTTGGATGTTAGAGGCTTTCACTGATATGACCTCTACCTTTTGGATGTTAGAGGCTTTCACTGATATGACCTCTACCTGTTGGATTAGAGGCTTTCACTGATATGACCTCTACCTGTTGGACAACAGCAGGGGATTTTAGAGGCTTTCACTGATATGGAGAATACTGACTCTAGTGTTAGATGGAGAATACTGACTCTAGTGTTAGATGGAGAATACTGACTCTAGTGTTAGATGGAGAATACTGACTCTAGTGTTAGATGGGGGATACTGACTCTAGTGTTAGATGGAGAATACTGACTCTAGTGTTAGATGGAGAATACTGACTCTAGTGTTAGATGGAGAATACTGACTCTAGTGTTAGATGGGGGATACTGACTCTAGTGTTAGATGGAGAATACTGACTCTAGTGTTAGATGGAGAATACTGACTCTAGTGTTAGATGGAGAATACTGACTCTAGTGTTAGATGGAGAATACTGACTCTAGTGTTAGATGGGGGATACTGACTCTAGTGTTAGATGGAGAATACTGACTCTAGTGTTAGATGGAGAATACTGACTCTAGTGTTAGATGGAGAATACTGACTCTAGTGTTAGATGGAGAATACTGACTCTAGTGTTAGATGGGGGAATGCTCTTTCCAACATGTCCTCTCTGCCTCCCTCCCTTCCCACTGGCGCAGACGTCAATTCAACATCTACTTTTCATTTACATTTGGCTGACAAAAAAATGTCCCTGTGACATTGGATTTAAGTTGCAAATCCAATCCGTTTCCCACGTTGAATAAACGTTGAATAAACGTCATTACGCTTCATTTTTGTTGTTGTTGAAACAACGTGGAAACAATGTTGATTCAACCAGTTTTTGCCGAGTTTCCTTTTGTTCCCTCCCTGTGTCTATTCCTCCTCTCTGTCTCCCCCAACCCGCCCCGCCATCTCTCTCTCTCTCTCTAGAACCCAGGTATGTGACAGTATGCCTCCAGTGATGACAGCAATATATAGATCAGCCACATGAAGAAGAAGACCAGTGATGTGATGATCTTGGTAGTCCTCGGCCCTCCGAGCTCCCCGCCTGCCACTGACGCTCGCCGTCGGTAGAGGAGGATCATCACGCATATGCACGCCATCACCGTGAAGAGCGTGACGGAGAACGCCAGCGAGCCCGGGTCGACACGAAACACCTGGCCTTTGGAGCGCCAGAACACGGCGGCGATGGTCCACGCCACTCCGATCCCAAGGAAGACGTTCACGGCGTTGCTACCGGTTACGTTGCCGATGGAGGCGTCGGCGTACTGGTCCTGGATGGCGGCCACCTTACTGGCAAAGGTGTCTGGGTAGTAGTGGAGAGAGGAGGGGGAGAGGGAGGGGGTAGTAGTGGAGAGAGGAGGGGGAGAGGGGGTAGTAGTGGAGAGAGGAGGGGAGAGGGAGGGGGTAGTAGTGGAGAGAGGAGGGGGAGAGGGAGGGGGTAGTAGTGGAGAGAGGAGGGGGAGAGGGAGGGGGTAGTAGTATAGAGAGGAGGGGGAGAGGGAGGGGGTAGTAGTGGAGAGAGGAGGGGGAGAGGGAGGGGGTAGTAGTGGAGAGAGGAGGGGGAGAGGGAGGGGGTAGTAGTGGAGAGAGGAGGGGGAGAGGGAGGGGAGAGAAGAAATAGCAGAAAGAAAAAGAGAAGAGAGGTGGGGATGAGGAGTGGGAAGGATGGGAGAAGGGGGGAGAAGGGGGGAGAAGGGGGGAGAAGGAAAGAGAGATGGATGGTGAAGAAAAGTGGGCAGAGGCAAATGAATGAAAAAGAGGGAGAGAGAAGACCAGATTAAATAAGGCAGGTGAGAGGAGACACACATACCAACTCCCCTAAGGCGGTCATAATTCTGCACGCGTACTCTGTCACACCTACAGCCCACAACACACACCTGGGTACGGAGGCACGAAGGTTACAGTGTAACATGTCATTACATCATCATGATTACACAATTAGGACAAACAGAGAGAACATAGAAGGAGAGAAAGGAAGTGTGTGTGTGTCTATGAGTGTGGGGGGCTGTGTGTGTGTGTGGGGGCTGTATGTGTGTGTGTGTGGGGGGGCTGTGTGTGTGTGTGTGTGTGTGTGTGGGGCTGTGTGTGTGTATGCGGGGCTGTGTGTGTGTGTGTGGGGGGGCTGTGTGTGTGGGGGGCTGTGTGTGTGTGTGTGTGTGTATGTGCGTGTGTGTGTGTGCATGTGCATGTGTATGTGTGTGTGTGTGTGTGTGTGTATATGTGTGTATATGTGTGTATATGTGTGTGTGTTGTGTGTGTGTGTGTGTGTGTGTGTGTGTGTGTGTGTGCGTGTGTGTAATCTACCTGGTACAGAGGTCCCTAGTGCTACAAACACCACGGCAGTGACAGAGTCCTTCAGACCCACAGTGCAGCCGAAGGCAGAGGCCAGGTCTCCTGTTACAGCCGTCAGAACTCCTAGCAGGGACACCGAATCAAAAACACATTACGACAGACAGTAAGATTCCTTCCTCACCAGCCCACAGTGGTAAACAACCTTTAATCGTTTGCTTCGCCACACGTGACCTTCTTCTCCCCTCCCCACACGCTTCCCATCTTAGTTGATAGTGGTATTTAAAGCTGACTTGACCAATCTTTGGTTACACATGAATTTCGTGTTACCTAATATTAAGGGATGGACAGCCCAGCCATTCCAGTACTCTGTAGGGTCAGGGGTCAGGGTTACCTACCGATGAGACTGATGGAGACGATGAAGCAGGCCCAGCCATTCCAGTACTCTGTAGGGTCAGGGGTCAGGGTTACCTACCGATGAGACTGATGGAGACGATGAAGCAGGCCCAGCCATTCCAGTACTCTGTAGGGTCAGGGGTCAGGGTTACCTACCGATGAGACTGATGGAGACGATGAAGCAGGCCCAGCCATTCCAGTACTCTGTAGGGTCAGGGGTCAGGGTTACCTACCGATGAGACTGATGGAGACGATGAAGCAGGCCCAGCCATTCCAGTACTCTGTAGGGTCAGGGGTCAGGGTTACCTACCGATGAGACTGATGGAGACGATGAAGCAGGCCCAGCCATTCCAGTACTCTGTAGGGTCAGGGGTCAGGGTTACCTACCGATGAGACTGATGGAGACGATGAAGCAGGCCCAGCCATTCCAGTACTCTGTCGGAGGGACAAAGGCAAACAGAACTTTCCAGAAGACGGTGAGGAAGTGCATGATGTAGTCAAAACAGGACGGGAGACGCTCTTCACCACTCTCCTCATCATCATCATCACCTGGAGAGAGACAGAGAGAGAGAGATGGAGACTTACTCTTTTTAAACTTGTGTGTTTAATGTGATTCACTTTGTCAATGTTAACATATATTATCCATGTCAATAAAGCCCCTTGAATGAAAATTGAAACGAATTGAGGGAGAGCGAGAGAGAAAGGGGAGAGAGAGAGAGGAAAGGGATAGATGCAGGGGGAGAGGGGAGAAGGTGATGGAGGGGACAGGGAGAACAGAGAGTTTGGGTTCTAATTCTGTTCAGTCGGTACGAAATGAATTCTGTAGACTGAAAGTGAAATGACGTGAACAGGATGTGACATCACGCAGAGAGGAAGCAAGGTAGGTACCTGCGCTGACAGTGACGGCAGAGACAAACTGCTCTCTCCAGCTGCAGCTTCCCACCACCAACGCAAGATTAGTCTTCTTGATCAGCTTATCTACTGTGTTCTACACACACAATAGAGACCCCCCCCACACACACACACAGTCAGTTAATACAATCACACACACACACACGGCTGAATCTTAACTTGAGATTAGAGAAATCTTGGAGCAAATCTGTCATTGGCATCAATGCATGATTCAGGGCTCTACGCAATCTGCAATTCAATGGTATTGTTCCCCACATTAGTGGAGACTGTTATTCGTGGTAAACGCCATGTGTCAGCTCCATCAGAAATGGTATTGTTCCCCACATTAGTGGAGACTGTTATTTGTGGTAAACGCCATGTGTCAGCTCCATCAGAAATGGTATTGTTCCCCACATTGGGGCGGCAGGGTAGCCTATCAGTCTCATCCAAATCCTTCTGTTCACCTGATTTAGAATTCCTCACAATCAAATGTAGACCGCATTATCTACCAAGAGAATTCTCTTCGATTATAATCACAGCCGTATATATCCCCCAAGCAGACACATCGATGGCTCTGAACGAACTTTATTTAACTCTCTGCAAACTGGAAACGATTTATCCGGAGGCTGCATTCATTGTAGCTGGGGATTTTAACAAGGCTAATCTGAAAACAAGACTCCCTAAATTTTATCAGCATATCGATTGCGCAACCAGGGGTGGAAAGACCCTGGATCATTGTTACTCTAACTTCCGCGACGCATATAAGGCCCTGCCCCGCCCCCTTTCGGAAAAGCTGACCACGACTCCATTTTGTTGATCCCTGCCTACAGACAGAAACTAAAACAAGAAGCTCCCACGCTGAGGTCTGTCCAACGCTGGTCCGACCAAGCTGACTCCACACTCCAAGACTGCTTCCATCACGTGGACTGGGAGATGTTTCGTATTGCGTCAGACAACAACATTGACGAATACGCTGATACGGTGTGCGAGTTCATTAGAACGTGCGTTGAAGATGTCGTTCCCATAGCAACGATTAAAACATTCCCTAACCAGAAACCGTGGATTGATGGCAGCATTCGTGTGAAACTGAAGGCACGAACCACTGCTTTTAATCAGGGCAAGGTGTCTGGTAACATGGCTGAATACAAACAGTGCAGCTATTCCCTCCGCAAGGCTATCAAACAAGCTAAGCGCCAGTACAGAGACAAAGTAGAATCTCAATTCAACGGCTCAGACACAAGAGGTATGTGGCAGGGTCTACAGTCAATCACGGACTACAGGAAGAAACCCAGCCCAGTCACGGACCAGGATGTCTTGCTCCCAGGCAGACTAAATAACTTTTTGCCCGCTTTGAGGACAATACAGTGCCACTGACACGGCCTGCAACGGAAACATGCGGTCTCTCCTTCACTGCAGCCGAAGTGAGTAAGACATTTAAACGTGTTAACCCTCGCAAGGCTGCAGGCCCAGACGGCATCCCCAGCCGCGCCCTCAGAGCATGCGCAGACCAGCTGGCCGGTGTGTTTACGGACATATTCAATCAATCCCTATACCAGTCTGCTGTTCCCACATGCTTCAAGAGGGCCACCATTGTTCCTGTTCCCAAGAAAGCTAAGGTAACTGAGCTAAACGACTACCGCCCGTAGCACTCACATCCGTCATCATGAAGTGCTTTGAGAGACTAGTCAAGGACCATATCACCTCCACCCTACCTGACACCCTTGACCCACTCCAATTTGCTTACCGCCCAAATAGGTCCACAGACGATGCAATCTCAACCACACTGCACACTGCCCTAACCCATCTGGACAAGAGGAATACCTATGTGAGAATGCTGTTCATCGACTACAGCTCGGCATTCAACACCATAGTACCCTCCAAGCTCGTCATCAAGCTCGAGACCCTGGGTCTCGACCCCGCCCTGTGCAACTGGGTACTGGACTTCCTGACGGGCCGCCCCCAGGTGGTGAGGGTAGGCAACAACATCTCCTCCCCGCTGATCCTCAACACTGGGGCCCCACAAGGGTGCGTTCTGAGCCCTCTCCTGTACTCCCTGTTCACCCACGACTGCGTGGCCATGCACGCCTCCAACTCAATCATCAAGTTTGCGGACGACACAACAGTGGTAGGCTTGATTACCAACAACGACGAGACGGCCTACAGGGGAGGTGAGGGCCCTCGGAGTGTGGTGTCAGGAAAATAACCTCACACTCAACGTCAACAAAACTAAGGAGATGATTGTGGACTTCAGGAAACAGCTTCAGGAAACAGCTTTCAGGAAACAACCAACAAGGTACAAATCTGTCGTTCTGCCCCTGAACAGGCAGTTAACCCACTGTTCCTAGGCCGTCATTGAAAATAAGAATTTGTTCTTAACTGACTTGCCCTAGTTAAATAAAGGTAAAATAAATAAATAAAAAACATTAGTGGAGACTGTATTCGCGGTAAACGCCATGTGTCGGCTCCATCAGAAATTACCATTTCTATCAGACAATCAAATCGAAGGTTATTGGTCACATACACGTGTTTAGCAGAGGTTATCGCGGGGTGCAGCGAAACGCTTGCAATCTGTAATGCGTCTTGCCATCCGGATTGAATAGAGCCCTCACGCCCGTGGGTCTCCACGGTAACGATTTACAGCAAGATCAAACAAAGAAAACGGAGGGTTTGATTCAATCGGATCCGCTTTAGTCAACATCTGCATAGCGGTTGTTTTGACGGTGTCGGAGGTGAAACTGAGTCAGAGCTGTCAAATTCACAAGCAGCTCCTGGAATTACACCTAAAGTGGACAACAATAATAACAATAATTGTTATTATTAATTTATATAGTAAAGTGTTATTTTTTCTCAAACACAATAAATAAAATGTATGTACAAACAATCCAAAACAACAATCCATGCTATATACTGGTATCACCAGATCCAGAGGAGAAATCCCATGCAGCCTTAACAAGACAGCCATTGGCTGCATTAAGAGAAATCCCATGATGCCTTGTTAACAAGACAGCCATTGGCTGCATTAAGACAAATCCCATGCAGCCTTAACAAGACAGCCATTGGCTGCATTAAGAGAAATCCCATGATGCCTCGTTAACAAGACAGCCATTGGCTGCATTAAGAGAAATCCCATGCAGCCTTAACAAGACAGCCATTGGCTGCATTAAGAGAAATCCCATGATGCCTTGTTAACAAGACAGCCATTGGCTGCATTAAGACAAATCCCATGCAGCCTTAACAAGACAGCCATTGGCTGCATTAAGAGAAATCCCATGATGCCTCGTTAACAAGACAGCCATTGGCTGCATTAAGAGAAATCCCATGATGCCTCGTTAACAAGACAGCCATTGGCTGCATTAAGAGAAATCCCATGATGCCTTGTTAACAAGACAGCCATTGGCTGCATTAAGAGAAATCCCATGATGCCTTGTTAACAAGACAGCCATTGGCTGCATTAAGAGAAATCCCATGATGCCTTGTTCACAGGACTGCCATTGGCTGCATTAAGAGAAATCACATGCAGCCTCGTTAACAAGCCCTAACACTGAAATGTCAGATATGATCTACACCTCCATTAGGCTGATAGAAATCCTCATTATTTAGTTTAAGGATTTTTTTTTCTTCAATTTGAGCGTAAATGTGTTAATATAGCCTACACTTTCTAGTTCTGAACTGTTATTATGAGTGGGGCGGGGCTATGTGACAACGATCTGGAGCTGCTCACCGATTTGACAGCTCCAACTCCGACACCCACAAATCATCTGCTACGCGGGTGTCTGCTATCGCCGGTTAAACGCTTGATCTGATCGAATACTAGGCCTGAGTTGATCTCAAGTTATGATTCAGCTTATATAGGCAATACAGTGAGGGAATGAGTTAGTAGTCATTTTTTAAATGTGCTTATTAAAGAGGTTTTACACACACACACACACACACCCATGCACTCGTGTACAGAAACACACAAGCATATTATTAATACAGAGACTGAAAGAGAGACTATACCTTCTTAGCTCTTCTCATAAGTGTATTCACCCCACACTACACACACACACACACACACACACACACACACACACAAATGATACACAAAATGAATACACAAAACATTCTAAAAGCTGTCTGAAGAACAGAAGATAAAACACAAAGGGTCTTGTCAACATTAGAAAAGGTTTACAAGTGAGAAAACGTTAGCTGTTCCCATTACATAACCTGGCACATTTAGCCTTACGTTAGCTGTTCCCATTACATAACCTGGCACATTTAGCCTTACGTTAGCTGTTACCATTACATAACCTGGCACATTTAGCCTTACGTTAGCTGTTCCCATTACATAACCTGGCACATTTAGCCTTACGTTAGCTGTTCCCATTACATAACCTGGCACATTTAGCCTTACGTTAGCTGTTCCCATTACATAACCTGGCACATTTAGCCTTATGCTAACCTGACAAGGTGGCAGTGATGATTTCCTTTAAGAAATCATGCATTCATCACGTGTAACTACGTCAATGATTTTAATTGGCCGATGCACATTTTGAGATGGATATTTGTTTAATTTTTAAAACTTTTTTCTTAAACTTTTTTTAATGTTCGCCGGTATAGACCCCAAAAAAATGCCCAAAACAAATGTACAAAACAAATGCCCAAAACATACCCCAAACATACTAAAAGAGGACTCAAATGAACACAGACACACAGATACCTTGAACTCGTAAGACTCTTCGATGACCACCTCTATCCGTGTGTTTTCTCCCAGACTGGGACAGCCCATCTTGGCCACCTCGTCATCCGTCGGCTTGTTCTCATTGGAGTCACCTAGGAAACGGGGGAATGACGGACAGGTCAGAAAATGTGAAGGAGGGCCAAGATGGGCTAACGGGATGAGTTCCCAGAAAGCTTTGTAGCTAACGTGGCTTTCAGAAAACCCATCCTCTGCTGTAAAATGTGTGTGTGTGTGTGTTCACTAGCTAGCATCACTATCGCTGCATAATTAAATCACACCAACCTGTTATCAATAGCGCCTAGACACAAGCTACGCTAACACAAAACTTGACACTGTTGGTGGTTATCATTAGCCTCCAGACACAAGCTAAGCAGTATGTCAAACAAAATCACGCTAACGCTACATATTATATTAATGAAACTCTACCCGAGGCTGGTGGCTTTTCATGTTGAACATGAAACATATGGAGTCTTATTCACGACATACTAGAAAAATGAGAGAGAATCATTCCGGTCATATCTCAACACAACGTATAATTTCAGTCATATGTGATTTGTTTCAGGAAACTAGGCGTGTGTCGCGGGTCACTACTTTACAGGAGAGTCATTTGAATATAAACTTTTTCTTATCAAAATGTGAACATTAATTTGCCTTAATAACAAACATGTATGCCATCTGTAAATACACATTAAATGGTTAAATTACGAGCCCAGTTGGTTTAGCTCAGAAAAAGACAGCAACCTTTCCGTTAGCCATGATTGGCTAAGATAATGAGTGGGCTGGACTTGCCGAGATATGAGTTTGGATTGGTCTGCCATTTAGCATGCTTCTGTCTATTTGAGCTGGTCAGTATGTCTAGGTAATCCTGTCTAACGCAGCTTTTAATGTTTTTTTTATTGCGTAGTAAAACTGCATAAACCTAAAGTCAAGTTAAAGTGTACTGCTAGCTAAAGTGTACTGCTAGCTAAAGTGTACTGCTAGCTAACGTTACGTGTATGCTCTCCACTTTCTGGAGGACCGAGTTTTGAAATCAGTGGAATTCGAGTATGACAGCTAAGGAGATGGAGAAAATACCTGTCTCCGGATTACATCTTCAAACTAAGGGCAACCGTGGCATCCGTGAGGGAGACATGTCCATCCATGATGTATACGGGTAAGATAGTCTAGCTAGCTACATTTTTAGACATGACACGTTTCTAATTTTGACAGAAAGTGGTTTCACTTCAAGGTGTACTGTTAGCTAGCTATTGTTAGCTGGCTAGCTCACTAGCTAACGTTATGTATATGATCTTATTCCTTGTATCTTGTAGACACATTTGCTTAACTAGTTATAGCCTAATGCTTAACCCTAAAACTAACCCTGCCTCCTAACCCTAAAACAAATTCTAACCCTAAACTGCCTAGAAATAGCTTTTGACCTTGTGGGGACCAACAAAAGGTCACCAGTTGGTCAAATGTTTGTTTGTTTACTGTTCTTGTGGGGACTTCTGGTCCACAAGAATAGTTAAACACGTCAACGAACACACACATACACATTTTAAATCGTTTATTTGAATGCACCAATCAAATTTACAAAAAAAAGGATCCAAACATTTCAAGGGTCCCTGTTTGCACGGCCCTCCAGGGTACAGAAAGCACCTCCTTCTCCAAACAGCTAGGCTGCCCACGACAGCTGAAACAGAGCAGCAGCTAGCCAATTTCTTTGCCCTAGTTTTTTTTTAGGCCCACAATCTGTGTACATGGCTGAGACTGCCAACTATCAGTGCCACCAGCTTGCACCTACTGTACACCCGAGGCTGTCCAAGTGTGCCACAAGGGGCTGGTTCTTAAGCAGCTTCTCGACACAGACACACAGACACACAGACACACAGACACACAGACAGACAGACAGACAGACAGACAGACGCAATCACACACACACACACCCGCAGTCACACACATACTCACACAGTCACACACGCACTCACACACACCGTGTTTTTGGCCAGCATCCAGAAGTAGCGGTTCCCCCAGCTCCATTGTGAAGGTCTTGTTCTTTTCATAAAGCTCATCATCAATAATCTTCACCTCGATTATCTTCCTGAAGACAGAGAGGAAGAGAGAGAGAGAGAGATGAGGAGGAGAGACAGAGAAGAGGAGAGAGAGAGAGATGAGGAGGAGAGACAGAGAAGAGGAGAGAGAGAGAGAGAGATGAGGAGGAGAGAGAGAAGAGGAGAGAGAGAGAGAGATGAGGAGGAGAGACAGAGAAGATGAGAGAGAGATGAGGAGGAGAGACAGAGAAGATGAGAGAGAGATGAGGAGGAGAGACAGAGAAGAGGAGAGAGAGCGAGAGATGAGGAGGAGAGACAGAGAAGAGGAGAGAGAGAGACGGGGTATAAGGAGGAAAAGAAGAGAGAGAGGAGGAAAAGGAGGAGAAGGAGGAGGAGAGAAGGTGACTTTAGTGACACTATTAAACTGACATCCCCATTAAAACCATAAAATCCCCATTAAAACCATAAAATCTCAATTAAAAACCATAAAATCACAATTAATACCATAAAATCACCATGGAAACCATAAAATCACCATTAAAACCAAACCATACAATCCCTAATAAAACCACAGCAACACTTGAAAAGATTAAACACGCAATGCTCAGAGGGGAAGAGGAGAGAACGAGAGGAAACACACACACACACACACACACACACACACACACACACACACACACACGCTGTGTGGTTATGACTAGCTGCCATATTGAGGGTTAGAGGTCTGGCTCAGCGCTGAACGTTCTCACTACTGATAATTCACTGACTGACCCTTGCTGTGGGGGCATATTATATATACACTGTCACGTATATTATATATACACTGTCACGTATATTGTATGCACTATCACACATTATCACATATATTATATACACTATTATATATTATATATACACTATCACATATATTATATAAACACTGTCACACATTATCACATATATTATATATACACTATCACATATATTATATATACACTATCACAAACTATCACATATATTACATATACACTATCACTTATATTATATATACACTATCACACACAATCGCATATATTATATATACACTATCACATACTATCACATATATTATATATACACTATCACATACTATCACATATATTATATATACACTATCACATACTATCACATATATTATATATACACTATCACATATATTATATATATACTATCACAAACTATCACATATATTATATATTCACTATCACAAACTATCACATATATTACATATACACTATCACTTATATTATATATATACTATCACAAACTATCACATATATTATATATACACTATCACACACAATCACATATATTATATATACACTATCACGTATATTATATATACACTATCACATATAATCACATATATTATATATACACTATCACATATAATCACATATATTATATATACACTATCACATATAATCACATATTATATATACACTATCACATATAATCACATATATTATATATACACTATCACATATAATCACATATTATATATACACTATCACATACTATCACATATATTATATATACACTAAAACACATAATCACATATATTATATACACTATCACATATAATCACATATATTATATATACACTATCACATACTATCACATATATTATATATACACTATCACATACTATCACATATATTATATATACACTATCACATACTATCACATATATTATATATACACTATCACATACTATCACATATATTATATATACACTATCTCTCTCTGTCTCTTTCGCTCTCTCCGTGTGTCTCTCTCTCTCTGTCTGTTTTTATCACTATATCTCTCTCTCTTTTTCACCATATCTTTCTCTCTTCCATCTCTCTTCTCCATCTCTCCATCACTCCTCTCCCCCTCTCCCTCTACCTCTCCCCCTTCTCCTCCTCTTTTCTCTTATCTTTTTTTCTCCCTCCTCCTTCTCCTATCCTCTTCCTCCTCTCCTCCCTCTCCCTTTCCCCCTTCTCCTCACTCCCCTCTCCCTCTCCTATCCTCTTCCTCCTCTCCTCCCTCTCCCTTTCCCCCTTCTTCTCACTTCCCCTCTCCCTCTACCTCTCCCCTTTCTCCTCACTTCCCCTCTCCCTCTCCTATCCTCTTCCTCCTCTCCTCCCTCTCCCTTTCCCCCTTCTCCTCACTCCCCTCTCCCTCTCCTATCCTCTTCCTCCTCTCCTCCCTCTCCCTTTCCCCCTTCTTCTCACTTCCCCTCTCCCTCTACCTCTCCCCTTTCTCCTCACTCCCCTCTCCCTCTCCTATCCTCTTCCTCCTCTCCTCCCTCTCCCTTTCCCCCTTCTTCTCACTTCCCCTCTCCCTCTACCTCTCCCCTTTCTCCTCACTTCCCCTCTCCCTCTACCTCTCCCCTTTCTCCTCACTTCCCCTCTCCCTCTACCTCTCCCCCTTCTTCTCACTTCCCCTCTCCCTCTACCTCTCCCCTTTCTCCTCACTTCCCCTCTCCCTCTCCCTCTCCCCTTTCTCCTCACTTCCCCTCTCCCTCTCCCTCTCCCCTTTCTCCTCACTTCCCCTCTCCCTCTACCTCTCCCCTTTCTCCTCACTTCCCCTCTCCCTCTACCTCTCCCCTTTCTCCTCACTTCCCCTCTCCCTCTACCTCTCCCCTTTCTCCTCACTTCCCTTCTCCCTCTACCTCTCCCCTTTCTCCTCACTTCCCCTCTCCCTCTCCCTCTCCCCTTTCTCCTCACTTCCCCTCTCCCTCTACCTCTCCCCTTTCTCCTCACTTCCCCTCTCCCTCTACCTCTCCCCTTTCTCCTCACTTCCCTTCTCCCTCTACCTCTCCCCTTTCTCCTCACTTCCCCTCTCCCTCTACCTCTCCCCTTTCTCCTCACTTCCCTTCTCCCTCTACCTCTCCCCTTTCTCCTCACTTCCCCTCTCCCTCTACCTCTCCCCTTTCTCCTCACTTCCCCTCTCCCTCTACCTCTCCCCTTTCTCCTCACTTCCCCTCTCCCTCTACCTCTCCTCTCCAGTTGTTTATGACTGGGTTCCAGAGGATCGGTTAAAGTTCTTGTTCTCCTGATTTGTCCTCTTGTTCCAGCTAATGACATCATGACCCCCGTTGCCGTGGCAGCATGCCAAACAGCCACTACACAGAGTATACCTACAAGCACAAAGCACTCATACTTACATGATAGAGACGGCAAGGAGGGAGAATAGAGACACAGACAGAGAACGGGAGGTAGAGATCGAAAAGACAGGAATAAAAGAGGGAATGTTCATAAATAATAGAAGAAGAGAAAGACAGGAAATAAATTAAAGATAGAAAGTGTTTTATAATGTTAATTAACATTTAATTTTTTTAACCTTTATTTAACTAGACAAGTCAGTTAAAAACATTTTTTTATTATTTACAATTATGGCCCCGCCGATGCTGGGCCATTTGTACGCTGCCCTATGGGACCCCCAATCACAGCCGGTTGTGATACAGCCTGGAATCGAACCAGGGTCTGTAATGACGCCTCTAGCACTTAGATGCAGTGTCTTAGACCGCTGTGCCACTCGGTAGACCTACATGATTTAGTGTGTTAGAATGCCCTCAGTGAACGAGAGAAAGACAGAAAATAAATAAAAGAGAGAAAGTGTTTTTATACTGTTTGATTTAGTGTGTTAGAAACAGGAAGTGAGAGAGGTGTGTTTTCATTACTGGGATGCATCAGCCACAAACTTCTCATTCTACTGAGTGTCTGAGATTTATACACACACACTAAACACAACCCCCTCGCCTGCTCTCCAGTCCTCGCACTAAATCTCACACACACCCTGGAACACACACACACACACACACACCAGCCCGGAACACATACACACAACCCCGGAACACACACACACAACCCCGGAACACACACACAACCCCGGAACACAAACACACACAAACACGGAACACACACACAACCCCGGAACACACACACACCAGCCCGGAACACACACACAACCCCGGAACACACACACACAACCCCGGAACACACACACACAACCCCGAACACACACACAACTCCGGAACACACACACACAACCCCGGAACACACACACGTCAGCTCTGAGCCAGAAAACGGACATTGTTAGGGAGAGACTGTCCCAGCCAAGCACGGTAGCTAATGACATTATATACTACAACATGAAATAAAGAAAAAAGATAGAGAATCCCTTTAAACTTTCATGAGTTTATAGGAGAAGGCGCTTAACGTGAAGTGTGGTCTAGACTAGAGACTGATGAAGTTACACTTAGCTATAACAGAGAGAGAGAGATGGACAGAGATAAAGAGAGAAGAGAGAGAGAGAGAGAGAGAGAGAGAGAGAGAGAGAGAGAGAGAAAGAGATGAGCAGAGAGAGAGAGAAAGAAAGAGAGAGAGATGAGCAGAGAGAGAGATGGACAGAAAGAGAGAGAGAGAGAAATATAGAGAGAGATGAGCAGAGAGAGAGAGAGAGAGAGAGAAATAGAGAGAGAGATGAGCAGAGAGAGAGAGAGAGAGAGAGATAAAGAGAGAGAGAGAAAGAGAGAGAAAGACAGAGAGAGAGAGAGAGAGAGAGAGAGAGAGAGAGAGAGAGAGAGAGAAAGAGAGAGAGAGATGAGCAGAGAGAGAGAGATGGACAGAGAGAAAGAGAGAGAGAGAGAAAGTTTCCCTTTTGTTTATTAACTACTTCACTTGCTTTGGCAATGTTTACATATGTTTCCCATGCCAATAAATCCCTTAAATTGAAATTGAGAGAGAGTGAGAGAAAGAAAGAGAGAGAGAGAGACAGAGAGAGAGAGAGAGACAAAGACAGAGAGATAAAGCGAGAGAGAGACAGAGAGACAGAGAGAGAGAAAAAGAGAGCGAGAGAGAAAGAAAGAAAGAGATTCCATCTCTCTCTCTCTCTCTCCATCTCTAGAGAGAGAGAGAGATGGAATCTAGTAAACACACAGTGTAGGGTCAAGACCTATGGTGTCGTAACAGCAGGTTATTGTGCTGTAGAAGAAAGAGGGAGATAGAGGAGCACAGACACAAGCGAAGCTGACCTTTGATCTCTAGAACACACAAACACACGCATGTAATGTAATTCATAGGAGAGAGCAGTACAAAATCAGGCATCAGGCCGTGTGATGTACATGTCTCCTTATGACATCATCAGACTGTTATATCAGGATGTTTACTGTGTCTATCATTAGACTGTTATATCAGGATGTTTACTGTGTCTATCATTAGACTGTTATATCAGGATGTTTACTGTGTCTATCATCAGACTGTTATATCAGGATGTTTACTGTGTCTATCATCACACTGTTATATCAGGATGTTTACTGTGTCTATCATCACACTGTTATATCAGGATGTTTACTGTGTCTATCATCACACTGTTATATCAGGATGTTTACTGTGTCAAACCTTGTTCACCTCCCTGCGTCAGGGCAGTAGTCTGTACATGAGTAGTACTCTCCTTGTTCACCTCCCTGTTTCAGGGCAGTAGTCTGTAGTAGTACTCTCCTTGTTCACCTCCCTGCGTCAGGGCAGTAGTCTGTAGTAGTACTCTCCTTGTTCACCTCCCTGCGTCAGGGCAGTAGTCTGTAGTAGTACTCTCCTTGTTCACCTCCCTGCGTCAGGGCAGTAGTCTGTACATGAGTAGTACTCTCCTTGTTCACCTCCCTGCGTCAGGGCAGTAGTCTGTAGTAGTACTCTCCTTGTTCACCTCCCTGCGTCAGGGCAGTAGTCTGTACATGAGTAGTACTCTCCTTTGGTTAGCAGTAAAGAAGGGCAGATATGGGGTGACAGTCGCCCGACTAAGAGAGGGCCTCTCCGAATTACACACATCTTTAATACCAGCATACAGAAGGCTGTGAGGCGTGACCAGCAACAGCTAACAAACATTCCCCTGAAATCACACAACGGTAACCACCAGAACAACACACAAACCTCTCTGAAACCATACAACCACCTGATTGAAGTGAGAGGATGGGGGGGCTAGAGAGAGAGAGAGAGAGAGAGGAAGGAGGGTGACCTACCCCAGAGAGAGAGAGAGGAAGGAGGGTGACCTACCCCAGAGAGAGAAAGGAAGGAGGGTGACCTACCCCAGAGAGAGAAAGGAAGGAGGGTGACCTACCCCAGAGAGAGAAAGGAAGGAGGGTGACCTACCCCAGAGAGAGAGAGGAAGGAGGGTGACCTACCCCAGAGAGAGAAAGGAAGGAGGGTGACCTACCCCAGAGAGAGAAAGGAAGGAGAGTGACCTACCCCAGAGAGAGAAAGGAAGGAGGGTGACCTACCCCAGAGAGAGAAGAGGAAGGAGGGTGACCTACCCCAGAGAGAGAGAGGAAGGAGGGTGACCTACCCCAGAGAGAGAGAGATGGAGAGTGACCTACCCCAGAGAGAGAAAGGAAGGAGGGTGACCTACCCCAGAGAGAGAGAGGAAGGAGGGTGACCTACCCCAGAGAGAGAAAGGAAGGAGGGTGACCTACCCCAGAGAGAGAGAGGAAGGAGGGTGACCTACCCCAGAGAGAGAAAGGAAGGAGGGTGACCTACCCCAGAGAGAGAGAGATGGAGAGTGACCTACCCCAGAGAAGAAAGGAAGGAGGGTGACCTACCCCAGAGAGAGAAAGGAAGGAGGGTGACCTACCCCAAGAGAAAAGGAAGGAGGGTGACCTACCCCAGAGAGAGAAGGAAGGAGGGTGACCTACCCCAGAGAGAGAAAGGAAGGAGGGTGACCTACCCCAGAGAGAGAAGGAAGGAGGGTGACCTACCCCAGAGAGAGAAAGGAAGGAGGGTGACCTACCCCAGAGAGAGAAAGGAAGGAGGGTGACCTACCCCAGAGAGAGAGAGGAAGGAGGGTGACCTACCCCAGAGAGAGAGAGGAAGGAGGGTGACCTACCCCAGAGAGAGAGAGGAAGGAGGGTGACCTACCCCCAGAGAGAGAGAGGAAGGAGGGTGACCTACCCCAGAGAGAGAAAGGAAGGAGGGTGACCTACCCCAGAGAGAGAGAGGAAGGAGGGTGACCTACCCCAGAGAGAGAGAGGAAGGAGGGTGACCTACCCCAGAGAGAGAAAGGAAGGAGGGTGACCTACCCCAGAGAGAGAGAGATGGAGAGAGAGAAAAAGAGAGCGAGAGAGAAAGAAAGAAAGAGTTCAAACTGAAAAAATAACTTGTACTGACAGAAAAAGATGTGTTCCTTTGCGCAATATATATCCCCCCTCAGAATCCCCATATTACTCAGAGGAGATCTCCCCCACCCTCAGAATCCCCATATTACTCAGAGGAGATCTCCCCACCCTCAGAATCCCCATATTACTCAGAGGAGATCTCCCCCACCCTCAGAATCCCCATATTACTCAGAGGAGATCTCCCCCACCCTCAGAATCCCCATATTACTCAGAGGAGATCTCCCCCACCCTTGAGGAAGAGAAGTGCCATCTCCAGGCCCAGGGAAATGTGCTCATCTGTGGGGACACAAATGCGCGCACAGGAACACTACCTGATCTAACGAGCACATGAGGGGACAGCTTGATTACAGGCCACAGTGTCTCTAACTGCCTTAATCTCCCCCATAGAAACAATAGGGACAGCTTGATTACAGGCCATACTGTCTCTAACTGTCTTCATCTCCACCATAGAAACAACAGTGACAGCAACATCAACAAAATGGAAGGAATCTGTTGCAGCTCTGTAGAAGCCTGGGTCTGTACTTTGTCAATGGTAGGTTACGGGGGGGACTCTTTGGGGAGATTCACCTACTGCTCACCTCTTGGCCACAGTACAGTAGACTATATGATCACAGACATGAACCCTTTCTCTCTCAGCTCATTCACTGTCAAGTCACTAACACCTCTGTCTGATCACAGCCAAATTACGTTGTTCCTCAATAGAACAGACATGGAAACAACCAGACTTTCACAGCCCAGTAATCTGTACAACATCAGACATTCACAGTCCAGTAATCTGTACAACATCAGACATTCACAGCCCAGTAATCTGTACAACATCAGACATTCACAGCCCAGTCAGCTGTACAACATCAGACATTCACAGCCCAGTAATCTGTACAACATCAGACATTCACAGCCCAGTCAGCTGTACAACATCAGACATTCACAGCCCAGTAATCTGTACAACATCAGACATTCACAGCCCAGTCAGCTGTACAACATCAGACATTCACAGCCCAGTAATCTGTACAACATCAGACATTCACAGTCCAATAATCTGTACAACATCAGACATTCACAGCCCAGTCAGCTGTACAACATCAGACATTCACAGTCCAGTACAACATCAGACATTCACAGTCCAGTACAACATCAGACATTCACAGCCCAGTAATCTGTACAACATCAGACATTCACAGCCCAGTAATCTGTACAACATCAGACATTCACAGCCCAGTAATCTGTACAACATCAGACATTCACAGTCCAGTCAGCTGTACAACATCAGACATTCACAGCCCAGTAATCTGTACAACATCAGACATTCACAGTCCAGTCAGCTGTACAACATCAGACATTCACAGCCCAGTAATCTGTACAACATCACACATTCACAGTCCAGTAATCTGTACAACATCAGACATTCACAGTCCAGTACAACATCAGACATTCACAGTCCAGTACAACATCAGACATTCACAGTCCAGTCAGCTGTACAACATCAGACATTCACAGCCCAGTAATCTGTACAACATCAGACATTCACAGTCCAGTCAGCTGTACAACATCAGACATTCACAGCCCAGTAATCTGTACAACATCACACATTCACAGCCCAGTAATCTGTACAACATCAGACATTCATACAGATGGGCCCAAAACAGCACAGAAGATACCAGAAAGCAACCAGTAACCAAAATATCCAAACACTCTTAGATAACTTTCTGGATACCATATTCACTCACAGTGAAGAAGGCATCAATCTAGCAGTAAAAAACATCAACTATATATTCAGGCAAACGGCAAAAGAAGCACAACTGAAATTGAAAAGAAACAAATAAAAAAAGACCACAGATGACGACTGGTTTGATGCAGATTGTAGAATTATAAGGAAAAAACTTAGAACACTATTTAACCAAAAGCACAGAGACCCAAATAATGGTGAATTATTCCTTCATTACTGTGAGACTTTAAAACTCTATAAACGTAACACTCAGAACCAAATAAAGCCCAGTACGTTTAAAACTCTATAAACTCTTCACTCAGAACCAAAAAGCACAGTACAACTGCAAGTAGCTGACACTAATTGAGGAGTCCATAAACACACAACTTCTGGCAAAATTTGAAAAAAACTTTAAAAAATCTAAACGAGGAATTAGCAATACAAAATGATGACATATGGACAACCCATTTTAAAACACTGGACAACCCATTTTAAAACACTGGACAACCCATTTTAAAACACTGGACAACCCATTTTAAAACACTGGACAACCCATTTTAAAACACTGGACAACCCATTTTAAAACACTGGACAACCCATTTTAAAACACTGGACAACCCATTTTAAAACACTGGACAACACCGCTCAAATTGACACATACGCAGAACAACGCCAAATTCATGAGAAGTTGAATGGATTAGAAAAAGCTATAAAGGACAATCAAAATCCACTAGACCAGGAGCTCTATAAGAAACTTCAGGCTCTCAAATTTTAAAAAGCATGTGGACCTGATGGCATCCTAAATGAGATGCCCAAACTCACTACTGCAAAATTTCAATTGGCTATATTAAAACTGTTATATTAAAATTGTTTAATTTGATCCTGAGTGTAGGTTATTTCCCTAACATCTGGAATCAAGGACTCATAAACCCCTATCTTTAAGAACAGAGACAAATTTGACCCTAACAATTACAGAGGCATTTGTGTGAACAGTAACCTGGGGAAGGTTTTCTGTAGTATTATAAATGTAAGAGTTCTAAACTTCCTTAATAAGCACAATGTCTTGAGTAAAAGCCAAATAGGATTTATACCAAAACATCGCACGACTGATCATATTTACACCCCACACACCCTCATAGATAAACATGTCCACCAAAATAATACCAAAATATACGCTTGCTTTATTGACTTCCAAAAAGCATTTGATTCTATTTGGCATACAGGACTGTTCTACAAAGTTATTGAAAGTGGTGTAGAGGGTAAAACATATGACATAATTAAATCAATGTATCCTGGCAATACGTGCAGCATTAAAATTGGTAAGAAAAGAACAGAATTCTTTAACCAGGGGCGGGGCCTTCGCCAGGGTTGCAATCTGAGCCCTGCACTCTTCAATATTTACATCAACGAATTGGCCACTATTCTAGAAGAATACTCAGCCCCTGGTGTTAGTCTCCACAATTCAGAGGTTAAATGCCTACTCTTCGCAGATGACCTATGCCTGCTGTCACCCAGAGCACATGGCCTACAACAGAGCCTGGACCTGCTAGAGCAGTACTGCCAGACCTGGGACTTGGCAGTGAACCCCAAAAAGACTAAAATAATGATTTTCCAGAGAAGATCCAGATCTCAGGGAATTAGACCAAAGTTCTCAATTGGTACAACATATATAGAGTACTGCACACACTACAATTACTTAGGTTTAAAAATAAGCTCAACTGGACACCTTAATGAGGCAGTGAATGAACTGAGAGAGAATGCACGCAGGGCATTCTACGCCATTAAAAAGCTCATTCAAATTGAAATACCTATTAAAATTTGGCTAAAACGAATTGAATATGTCATTGAACCAATTGCACTTTATGGCAGCGAGGCGTGGGGTCCACTTGCAAAACAAGATTTCACCCAATGGGACAAACACCCCATTGAAACCCTGCATGCAGAGTTCTGTAAGATTCTCCTACATGTCCAGAGGAAAACTACAAACAATGCATGCAGAGCAGAATTAGGCCAATATCCACCAATAATAAAAACTCAAAGAAGAGCAATTAAGTTTTGGAAACATCTAAAATACAGTGACCCCCTCTCATATCATTACCAAGCCCTGCAATGCCAAGAGCTGAGCAAAGAAAAGAGTCCCCTCATCCAGCTGGTCCTGGGGCCGAGTTCACAAACCTGTTCTACTAACACACTGAAGCCTCAGTCCCCTCATCCAGCTGGTCCTGGGGCTGAGTTCACAAACCTGTTCTACTAACACACTGAAGCCTCAGTCCCCTCATCCAGCTGGTCCTGGGGCTGAGTTCACAAACCTGTTCTACTAACACACTGAAGCCTCAGTCCCCTCATCCAGCTGGTCCTGGGGCTGAGTTCACAAACCTGTTCTACTAACACACTGAAGCCTCAGTCCCCTCATCCAGCTGGTCCTGGGGCTGAGTTCACAAACCTGTTCTACTAACACACTGAACTCAGTCCCCTCATCCAGCTTGTCCTGGGGCTGAGTTCACAAACCTGTTCTACTAACACACTGAAGCCTCAGTCCCCTCATCCAGCTGGTCCTGGGGCTGAGTTCACTAACCTGTTCTACTAACACACTGAAGCCTCAGTCCCCTCATCCAGCTGGTCCTGGGGCTGAGTTCACAAACCTGTTCTACTAACACACTGAAGCCTCAGTCCCCTCATCCAGCTTGTTCTGGGGCTGAGTTCACAAACCTGTTCTACTAACACACTGAAGCCTCAGTCCCCTCATCCAGCTGGTCCTGGGGCTGAGTTCACAAACCTGTTCTACTAACACACTGAAGCATCAGTCCCCTCATCCAGCTGGTCCTGGGGCTGAGTTCACAAACCTGTTCTACTAACACACTGAAGCCTCAGTCCCCTCATCCAGCTGGTCCTGGTGCTGAGTTCACAAACCTGTTCTACTAACACACTGAAGCCTCAGTCCCCTCATCCAGCTGGTCCTGGGGCTGAGTTCACAAACCTGTTCTACTAACACACTGAAGCCTCAGTCCCCTCATCCAGCTGGTCCTGGGGCTGAGTTCACAAACCTGTTCTACTAACACACTGAAGCATCAGTCCCCTCATCCAGCTGGTCCTGGGGCTGAGTTCACAAACCTGTTCTACTAACACACTGAAGCCTCAGTCCCCTCATCCAGCTGGTCCTGAGTTCACAAACCTGTTCTACTAACACACTGAAGCCTCAGTCCCCTCATCCAGCTGGTCCTGGGGCTGAGTTCAAAACCTGTTCTACTAACACACTGAAGCCTCAGTCCCCTCATCCAGCTGGTCCTGGGGCTGAGTTCACAAACCTGTTCTACTAACACACTGAAGCCTCAGTCCCCTCATCCAGCTGGTCCTGGGGCTGAGTTCACAAACCTGTTCTACTAACACACTGAAGCCTCAGTCCCCTCATCCAGCTGGTCCTGAGTTCACTAACCTGTTCTACTAACACACTGAAGCCTCAGTCCCCTCATCCAGCTGGTCCTGGGGCTGAGTTCACAAACCTGTTCTACTAACACACTGAAGCCTCAGTCCCCTCATCCAGCTGGTCCTGGGGCTGAGTTCACAAACCTGTTCTACTAACACACTGAAGCCTCAGTCCCCTCATCCAGCTGGTCCTGGGGCTGAGTTCACATACTTGTTCTACTAACACACTGAAGCCTCAGGACCAGAACATCCAATCAATCAGAATAAACCAAATTACAACACAGTCAAAACAAAACTACATTACATATTGGGAAACACAAACACAAGCACAAAGAAAAATGCAGTGCTATCTGACACTAAATGGACAGTACACTGTGGCTAGCTATTTGACCATCGTTACTGATCAAAACCTTAGAAAAACCTTGACAAAGTACAGGCTCAGTGAGCACAGCCTTGCCATTGAGAAGGGTAGACACAGGAAAACCTGGTTCCCTGTAGAGGAAAGGCTGTGCAACCACTGCAGAACAGCAGAACCTGAGACAGAGCTGCATTTCCTGACAAAATGTCAAAAATATAAAACAATTATAGTGTAATTTTCCCAAATTTGAAACCCTTATTCAAGGTTTCAAAGACCTCTCTGATGAGGACAGGCTACCTGTCCTGTTGGGGGAGGACGCAGAGAGCTGTGGGTTGACAGCGCACAACATTGCTGCCTGCCATAAGTTGAGGGACAATATGTACATTGTTACGTCATGCCAATAAAGCAAATTTAATTGAATTGAAAGACAGAGAGAGAGAGAGAGAGAGAGAGAGAGAGAGAGAGAGAGAGAGAGAGAGAGAGAGAGAGAGAGAGAGAGAGAGAGAGACAGAGAGAGAGAGAGAGAGAGAGAGAGAGAGAGAGAGAGAGAGAGAGAGAGAGAGAGAGAGAGAGAGAGAGAGAGACAGAGAGAGAGAGAGAGAGAGAGAGAGAGAGAGACAGAGAGAGAGAGAGAGAGACAGATAGAGACAGAGACAGGGAGAGACAGAGAGAGAGAGACAGACAGACAGACAGACAGACAGACAGACAGACAGACAGACAGACAGACAGACAGACAGACAGACAGACAGACAGACAGACAGAGACAGAGAGAGAGAGGAAGGGGGGATGTATCTCTAACCAAGTGTCAGTTCCCCTTACCTATAGCTGTGAATATTACACCCAAATCAACACCTTTATATGAACATAATAGGAAGTACCTTGTGTGTGTGTGTGTGTCTGTGTGTGTGTATGTGTGTCTGTATGTGTGTGTGTGTCTGTGTGTGCGTCTGTGTGTGTGTGTCTGTATGTGTGTCTGTATGTGTGTGTATGTGTGTCTGTGTCTGTATGTGTGTCTGTGTCTGTATGTGTGTCTGTATGTGTGTGTGTGGTAGAATACAGTTGGTAGAGCATCATGCCTTAATTGATTGTCATAGCAACGACTAACAACAACGTCTTCAACGAGGAACAAACTTTATCAAAACGGTTGTCAGTTTGTAAAATAAAAGATTGTTTTACTCTGACCGTCTGACTCCGAGAGGAGAGACAGAGAGCGAGATAGACTCGTCTTCCCTCACTTTCCCGCTTTCCATCGCTCTCTCTCCTCTCTTTGTTGTTCTCATCTTCTGTTCATTACACATTAATATTCTACTGAAATAAATAGCTGGAAGAAGAGGGAGGAGGAGGAGGAGGAGGAGGAGTGTGTTTGAATTGTGTATCATGAGAACAGTTAGACACACACACAGACACACACACAGACACACACACAGACACACACACAGACACACACAGACACACACACAGACACACACACAGACACACACACAGACACACACAGACACACACACACAGACACACACAGACACACACAGACACACACACAGACACACACAGACACACACACACACACACACACACACACACACACACACACAGACACACACACAGACACACACACACACACAGCGTTTGAATGACAGCTCTCCTCTCCTCAGACAGCTGAAGGTGAGTCTCTGGCTCGAAGCGCTAACTATCGTCATAAAAACCAATGCCAATGCAGAATCGTGCCAACCACTGGCACACACACACAGACACATTTCCTCCTCTCCTCCCATCCTCATCGTCCCCCTCCTCCTCCCCCTCCTCACCTTCTCTCGTCCCCCCCTCCCCCTCCTTATTTTCTCTTCCTCCCCCTCTCTCTTCTCCTCCTCATCCCTCTCTCACCACCCAGACACCAGTGCCACTTCTCTCATCCATCTTTCCCCCTCTCCCTCCTCTTTCACGCTGTCTTTATCTTCCTCCAGCTACCATCCATCTTCTCTCCAACCCTAACCCTCTCCTTCTCTCCAACCCTAACCCTCTCCTTGTCTCCATCTCTCCAACCCTAACCCTCTCCATCTCTCTAACCCTCTCCTTGTCTCCATCTCTCCAACCCTAACCCTCTCCATCTCTCTAACCCTCTCCTTGTCTCCATCTCTCTAACCCTCTCCATCTCTCCAACCCTAACCCTCTCCTTCTCTCCAACCCTAACCCTCTCCTTGTCTCCATCTCTCCAACCCTAACCCTCTCCATCTCTCTAACCCTCTCCATCTCTCTAACCCTCTCCTTGTCTCCATCTCTCTAACCCTCTCCATCTTTCCAACCCTAACCCTCTCCTCGTCTCCATCTCTCTAACCCTCTCCTTGTCTCCATCTCTCCAACCCTTACCCTCTCCATCTCTCTAACCCTCTCCATCTCTCTAACCCTCTCCTCATCTCCATCTCTCTAACCCTCTCATTCTCTCCAACCCTAACTCTCTCCATCTCTCCAACCCTAACCCTATTCATCTCTCCAACCCTAACCCTCTCATTCACTCCAACCCTAACCCTCTCATTCTCTCCAACCCTAACCCTCTCCATCTCTCCAACCCTAACCCTCTCCTCTCCAACCTTAACCCTCTCATTGTCTCCATCTCTCCAACCCTAACCCTCTCCTTCTCTCCAACCCTAACCCTCTCATTGTCTCCATCTCTCCAACCCTAACCCTCTCCTTCTCTCCATCCCTAACCCTCTCATTGTCTCCATCTCTCCAACCCTAACCCTCTCCTTCTCTCCAACCCTAACCCTCTCATTGTCTCCATCTCTCCAACCCTAACCCTCTCCATCTCCAATGTCTACTATTTGCTGATGATCTGGTGCTTCTGTCCCCAACCAAGGAGGGCCTACAGCAGCACCTAGATCTTCTGCACAGATTCTGTCAGACCTGGGCCCTGTCAGACCTGGGCCCTGACAGACCTGGGCCCTGACAGTACATCTCAGTAAGACCAAAATAATGGTGTTCCAAAAAAGGTCCAGTTCCCAGGACCACAAATACAAATTCCATCTAGACACCGTTGCCCTAGAGCACACAAAAAACTATACATACCTTGGCCTAAACATCAGCGACACAGGTAACTTCCACAAAGCTGTGAACGATCTGAGAGACAAGTCAAGAAGGGCCTTCTATGCCATCAAAAGGAACATAAAATTTGACATTCCAATTAGGATCTGGCTAAAAATACTTGAATCAGTTATAGAACCCATTGTCCTTTATGGTTGTGAGGTCCGGGGTCCGCTCACCAAAATATCCTCTGTGTACAACGTGAAACACCAAATAATGCATGCAGAGCAGAATTAGGCCGATACCCACTAATTATCAAAATCCAGAAAAGAGCCGTTAAATTCTACAACCACCAAAAGGAAGCAATTCCCAAACTTTCCATAACCAAGCCATCACCTACAGAGAGATGAACCTGGAGAAGAGTCCCCTAAGCAAGCTGGTCCTGAGGCTCTGTTCACAAACACAAACAGACCCCACAGAGCCCCAGGACAGCAACACAATTAGACCCAACCAAATCATGAGAAAACAAAAAGATAATTACTTGACACATTGGAAAGAATTCACAAAAAAAACAGAGAATGCTATTTGGCCCTAAACAGAGAGTACTGTACATAGTGGCAGAATACCTGACCAATGACAATGACAGAGAATGCTATTGTGATGTCATTGGTTAGGTTCTTCTTTACATACTGTACTGTCATACTGTACACAGTAATATCACAACTGTATTACATGTACTTCATAGTACTATACCGATTTGTTCTGTTCACTGAGGAGCATAGACCTAATATTGTAGGACTACATTGTATTGTACTGTGATGCACATTGATGTGCAACAATTACATAGGTATAGTCTAGTGTAGAAAGTTGAAGACATACCTGTTCTCCAGTCTAAATGTCCGTGTCATGGATGCTACCGTGTAGCGTCTCCGGTTGGGCGGGACTCTCCGCCTCCCTCATCGTCATGACTTATGACACCGTTCCACCAAAGTGGCCCTAACGGCGTCGGAAATATGTCTCCGTCTACTGACTGGTCCCCTTCTTTGTTCTTGTCTTCGTCCTCCTCTTACTCCTTTCTCTCTTCCTCTTCCTCTACCTCTACCTCTACCCCTACCTCTACCTCTTCCTATACCTATACCTCTTCCTCTGCCTCTACCTCTTCCTCTACCTCCTCCTATACTTCTACCTCTACCTCCTCCTATACTTCTACCTCTACCTCTACCTCTTCCTATACTTCTACCTATACCTCTACCTCTTCCTCTACCTCTTCCTCTACCTCTTCCTATACTTCTACCTCTACCTCTACCTCTACCTCTTCCTCTACCTCTACCTCTACCTATACTTCTACCTATACCTCTACCTCTACCTCCTCCTATACTTCTACCTCTACCTCTACCTCCTCCTATACTTCTACCTCTACCTCTACTTCTACCTATACCTCTACCTCTACTTCTACCTATACCTCTACCTCTACCTCTTCCTCTACCTCTTCCTCTACCTCTTCCTATACTTCTACCTCTTCCTCTACCTCTACCTCTTCCTCTACCTCTACCTCTTCCTATACTTCTTCCTCTACCTCTTCCTCTACCTCTTCCTATACTTCTACCTCTTCCTCTACCTCTACCTCTTCCTATACTTCTTCCTCTACCTCTTCCTATACCTCTTCCTATACCTCTTCCTCTTCCTATACTTCTACCTATACCTATACCTCCTCCTATACTTCTACCTCTACCTCTTCCTCTACCTCTTCCTCTACCTCTACCTCTTCCTATACTTCTACCTCTTCCTCTACCTCTACCTCTTCCTATACTTCTTCCTCTTCCTCTACCTCTACCTCTTCCTCTACTTCTTCCTCTACCTCTTCCTATACTTCTTCCTCTACCTCTTCCTATACTTCTTCCTCTACCTCTTCCTCTTCCTCTTCCTCTACCTCTACTTCTACCTCTTCCTCTACCTCTACCTCTACCTCTTCCTATACTTCTTCCTATACTTCTACCTATACCTCTACCTCTACCTCTTCCTATACCTCTACCTCTTCCTATACTTCTACCTATACCTCTACCTCTACCTCTTCCTCTACCTCTACCTCTACCTCTTCCTATACTTCTACCTATACCTCTACCTCTACTTCTACCTATACCTCTACCTCTACCTCTTCCTCTACCTCTTCCTCTACCTCTTCCTATACTTCTACCTCTTCCTCTACCTCTACCTCTTCCTCTACCTCTACCTCTTCCTATACTTCTTCCTCTACCTCTTCCTCTACCTCTACCTCTTCCTATACTTCTACCTCTTCCTCTACCTCTACCTCTTCCTATACTTCTTCCTCTTCCTCTACCTCTACCTCTTCCTCTACTTCTTCCTCTACCTCTTCCTATACTTCTTCCTCTACCTCCTCCTATACTTCTACCTCTACCTCTTCCTCTACCTCTACCTCTACCTCTTCCTATACTTCTTCCTCTACCTCTTCCTCTTCCTCTTCCTCTACCTCTACTTCTACCTCTTCCTCTACCTCTACCTCTTCCTATACTTCTTCCTATACTTCTACCTATACCTCTACCTCTACCTCTTCCTATACCTCTACCTCTTCCTATACTTCTACCTATACCTCTACCTCTACCTCTTCCTCTACCTCTACCTCTACCTCCCCCTATACTTCTACCTCTATCTCTTCCTCTACCTCTTCCTCTACCTCTACATCTTCCTATACCTCTACCTCTACCTCCTCCTATACTTCTTCCTCTACCTCTACCTCTTCCTATACTTCTTCCTATACCTCTACCTCTACCTCTTCCTCTACCTCTTCCTCTACCTCTTCCTCTACCTCTTCCTCTACCTCTACCTCTTCCTATATCTCTACCTCTACCTCTTCCTATACTTCTTCCTCTACCTCTACCTCTTCCTATACTTCTTCCTCTACCTCTACCTCTTCCTATACTTCTTCCTATACCTCTACCTCTTCCTCTTCCTATACCTCTACCTCTTCCTATATCTCTACCTCTACCTCTTCCTATACTTCTTCCTCTACCTCTACCTCTTCCTATACTTCTTCCTATACCTCTACCTCTTCCTCTTCCTATACCTCTACCTCTTCCTCTACCTCTACATCTTCCTATATCTCTACCTCTACCTCTTCCTATACTTCTTCCTATACCTCTACCTCTTCCTATACCTCTACCTCTACCTCTACCTAAACTTCTTCCTATACCTCTACCTCTTCCTATACTTCTTCCAAACCTCTACCTCTACCTCCTCCTATACTTCTTCCTATACCTCTTCCTCTTCCTCTACCTCTACCTCTACCTCCTCCTATACTTCTTCCTATACCTCTACCTCTACCTCCTCCTATACTTCTTCCTATACCTCTTCCTCTTCCTCTACCTCTACCTCCTATACTTCTTCCTATACCTCTACCTCTACCTCCTCCTATACTTCTTCCTATACCTCTTCCTCTTCCTCTACCTCTACCTCTTCCTATACCTCTACCTCTACCTATACCTCTTCCTATACCTCTACCTCTACCTCCTCCTATACTTCTTCCTATACCTCTACCTCTACCTCTTCCTATACTTCTTCCTATACCTCTACCTCTCACTCTCACTGCCTCCATGTTTGCATAGTTCTCACCAAAGAGGTGATCTTACCTGAGGTCTATTTGTAGTGGTGAGGCTCAGACTAATTGGTTTCGTGTGCGTGTGCATGTGCGCGTGCGTGCGTGTGTGTGTGTTGCCAATTTCAGGTATGTTTTGCATTTTGAATAGAAGTGGTTTCCCAATGACTGCAAGAGATTTCATTCTTGAACGAAGTGTCTAATGTAAGAGACAGCGTGTAAGAGACAGTGTGTAGTGTTTTGAAAATGTGTTGCAGAATTGCAAACAAAGTGCAAAGCAGAAAATATGTTTGTACTTTTGGTGTTTTGTATTAAGGCTTTTTGGTTACAAAAGTTAGGGTTCTGATGCTTTTGTCTTTCAGTGTGTATTATCTATTGCACTGGCTTTGGCAATGCTAACATATGTCAATAAAGACCTTACACTGAAATTGAAATTGAATTGAGAGAGAGTTAGAGAGAGAGAGAGGGGAGAGAGTTAGAGAGAGGGGAGAGAGTTAGAGAGAGAGAGAGGGGAGAGAGTTAGAGAGAGGGAGAGAGGGGAGAGAGTTAGAGAGAGAGAGAGAGAGAGAGGAGAGAGTTAGAAAGACAGAGGGGAGAGAGTGAGGGGAGAGAGAGAGAGAGAGAGACAGAGACAGAGAGAGTTAGAGAATTAGAGAGAGAGAGAGAGAGAGAGAGAGAGAGAGAGAGAGAGACAGACAGAGAGAGAGACAGAGAGAGAGAGAGGGGAGAGAGTTAGAGAGAGGAGAGAGTTAGAGAGACAGAGAGAAAGGGGAGAGAAAAGTTAACAGAGAAAGAGATCTGTTTGCCTGACATTTTGTGTGTGTACGTGTGCGTGCGCGTGTGTGTGTGTGTGTGTGTGTATGTGTGCATGTGTGTGTGTGTGTGTGTAGCCGTAGTAATAGTACAGTAGTAACACGGTACAGCTAACGCCCAGGCCTTGTGGTCAGACTGACCTCGGCCTACACCCTCCAGGCTCCAGGCTGGCTCCAGGGGGGTGAGAGGGATGCTGTGCCCGGTGTCGGGGCTCTAATCTGGGGCACAGCGGTGGAGGGAGCAGCCCGTGGCTGGAGGTCCTGTTCACTAATTACAGATTGTGTGTAAGACCACGGGGAATGATCATAGAGCGGTCTGTGTGTGTGTGTGTGTGTGTGTGTGTGTGTGTGTGTGTGTGTGTGTGTGTGTGTGTGTGTGTGTGTGTGTCTGAGCAGTGGCAGGGTTGAAGAATAACCACAGGGACAAAAACCACTGCTATGAAAAGAGAGGGAGGAAGAGAGGGAGGAAGGGAGGGGAGAAGGAGAGAAAACCAAACAAGCCAAAACATGTCTCAAAGACATGAGAAAATGTCTTCCACTATTTCTGACATTCTGACACCGCTGCTAAAACATTTAAATGCGTTCCACACACACGAAAACAAAACAACACTAAAAGCGTGGCATATTTTGTCCAAATGGCATCCTATTCCCTTTACCTGCTACTGGAGGGACAGTGAGGGAGATAGAGATAGTAGGGAAGAAAGAGAGAGAGAGAGAGGGAGAGAGAGAGAGAGAGAGAGAGAGAGAGAGAGAGAGAGAGGGAGAGAGAGAGAGAGAGAGGGAGGAGGGAGGGAGGGGGAGGAGGAGAGGGAGTGAGAGAGAGAGGGAGGAGAGAGAGAGAGAGAGAGAGAGGAGGGAGAGAGAGAGAGAGAGGAGGAGGGAGGGAGGGGAGGAGGAGGGAGTGAGAGAGAGAGAGAGGGAGAGAGAGAGAGAGAGAGAGAGAGAGGAGAGGAGAGGGAGGAGGAGAGGGAGGGGAGGAGGGGGGATGGAGAAGAGAGAGAGAGAGAGAGAGAGAGAGAGAGGGAGGAGGAGAGGGAGTGAGGGACGAGAGAGAGAGGGGGGTGATGGAAAGAGAGAGAGAGAGAGAGAGAGAGGGGGAGGGGAGGGAGAGAGAGAGGGGGAGGAGGAGAGGGAGTGAGGGAACGAGAGAGAGGGGGGGGAGTGAGGGAAAAGAGAGAGAGAGAGGGGGGGAGAGGGATGAGGAAAGATGGAGAATTAAAGAGGAAGAAGAGATGTAATGAGGAGAATTAAAGAGAGAAGAAGAGAGATAATGAGGGAGAATTAAAGAGAGAAGAAGAGAGATAATGAGGAGAATTAAAGAGAGAAGAAGAGAGATAATGAGGGAGAATTAAAGAGAGAAGAAGAGAGATAATGAGGGAGAATTAAAGAGAGAAGAAGAGAGATAATGAGGGAGAATTAAAGAGAGAAGAAGAGATGTAATGAGGGAGAATTAAAGAGAGAAGAAGAGAGATAATGAGGGAGAATTAAAGAGAGAAGAAGAGATGTAATGAGGGAGAATTAAAGAGAAGAAGAGATGTAATGAGGGAGAATTAAAGAGAGAAGAAGAGAGATAATGAGGGAGAATTAAAGAGAGAAGAAGAGAGATAATGAGGGAGAATTAAAGAGAGAAGAAGAGAGATAATGAGGGAGAATTAAAGAGAGAAGAAGAGAGATAATGAGGGAGATTTAAAGAGAGAAGAAGAGAGATAATGAGGGAGAATTAAAGAGAGAAGAAGAGATGTAATGAGGGAGAATTAAAGAGAGAAGAAGAGATGTAATGAGGGAGAATTAAAGAGAGAAGAAGAGAGATAATGAGGGAGAATTAAAGAGAGAAGAAGAGAGATGATGAGGGAGAACGGTTGATAAATAAAACAGTAGAACGCTTCGCTCACACATACCTAGACCCCCCCCCCCCCCCCCCACACACACACATATACACACACACACCCTCTCTCTCCTTCCGTCAAACACACTCTCTCTCTCCTTCCGTCAAACACACTCTCTCTCTCCTTCCGTTAAACACAGACACACTCACACTCGGCGAACAACACTGAATAATTTATTTGATGTCCTCATCTATGGCGGACGCTTAAAAAGATTAGAACTTTACGCAGCTTGTTAAACATTTATGCAACACTGAGCAATTTAAAGGTCTCTCTCTTTTGTCTCCCTCTCTCCCTCTCTCTCTTGCTCTCACAGTTACACATCTGCTAGACACCAGACCCAGCTAGCAGATAACGTTCTGAGAACTATATGTTTGCTAGATCTTGGTGAGATATATTTTCTTGGCATTCTTGGGGGGGGGACATACGACATCATAAAATCCATGTACACAAATAACAAGCGTGTGGTTAAAATGAGCAAAAAACACACATTTCTTTACACAGGGTCGTGGGGTGAGACAGGGATGCAGCTTAAGCCCCACCCTCTTCAACATATATATCTACAAATTGGCGCGGGCACTAGAACAGTCTGCAGCACCCGGCCTCACCCTACAAGAATCTGAAGTCAAATGTCTACTGTTTGCTGATGATCTGGTGCTTCTGTCACCAACCAAGGAGGGCCTACAGCAACACCTAGATCTTCTGCACAGATTCTGCCAGACCTGGGCCCTGACAGTAAATCTCAGTAAGACCAAAATAATGGTGTTCCAAAAAAGGTCCAGTCGCCAGGACCACAAATACAAATTCCATCTAGACACTGTTGCCCTAGAGCACACAAAATACTATACATACCTTGGCCTAAACATCAGCGACACAGGTAACTTCCACAAAGATGTGAACGAGCTGAGAGACAAGGCAAGAAGGACATTCTATACCATCAAAAGGAACATAAATTTCAACATACCAATTAGGATTTGGCTAAAAATACTTGAATCAGTTATGGAACCCATTTCCCTTCATTGTTGTGAGTTCTGGGGTCCGCTCACCAAACAAGACTTCACTAAATGGGACAAACACCAAATTGAGACTCTACACGCAGAATTCTGCAAAAATATCCTCCGTGTACAACGTAGAACACCAAATACTGCATGCAGAGCAGAATTAGGCCGATACCCACTAATTATCAAAATCCAGAAAAGAGCCGTTGAATTCTACAACCACCTAAAAGGACGCAATTCCCAAACCTTCCACAACAAAGCCATCACCTACAGAGAGATGAACCTGGAGAAGAGTCCCCTAAGCAAGCTGGTCCTGGGGCTCTGTTCACAAACACAAACACACCCTACAGAGCCCCAGGACAGCAGCACAATTAGACCCAACCAAACCATGAGAAAACAAAAAGATAATTACTTGACACATTGGAAAGAATTTACAAATCATGACAAACACCAAATTGAGAATTATTTGGATTGTTTCCCCCTAATTTCATGGTATCCAATTGGTAGTTACAGTGTTGTCCCACCATGGTATCCAATTGGTAGTTACAGTGTTGTCTCACCATGGTATCCAATTGGTAGTTACAGTCTTGTCCCACCATGGTATCCAATTGGTAGTTACAGTGTTGTCTCATCATGGTATCCAACTGGTAGTTACAGTCTTGTCTCACCATGGTATCCAATTGGTAGTTACAGTCTTGTCCCACCATGGTATCCAATTGGTAGTTACAGTCTTGTCCCACAATGGTATCCAATTGGTAGTTACAGTCTTGTCCCACTATGGTATCCAATTGGTAGTTACAGTGTTGTCTCACCATGGTATCCAATTGGTAGTTACAGTGTTGTCTCA
>NC_056438.1:9805181-9815181 GCF_018296145.1 Oncorhynchus tshawytscha | reverse complement strand
CACGTACACACACACACATACTGACTGTCAAACACTGACACACAGCGCTGTCATTCATCACTCTTTGACTGTACAGTGATAGAATTGAGATTGAAAGAAAAGCAGACGATCGTGGAAAAGGAACAGTCACTCACATCGTCTCGTCGTTCTGGAACTCCAGATTCCCAGACACCTCTTCGAAATCCTCTCCACCCCGGGCTGTCCCGTCTACGGTCCTGTAAGGCACCACCACCAGCCCCCGAGCCCCCGACGTCCTCTGAACCTTGACCTCCATGACCCCAACACTCTCGCTCACCCGCAGGGCGTCGATCTCAAACGAAAATATCCCCGCGTGATCGTCGTCGTAGATGGTCACCGTCGCCGTGTGGCCGTCACCGAGCACCGCCTTGGGGGAGGAGTTAGAGTTTGTCTCCAACGGGTCGTAGCCAACCACACGAGGGTTACTGAGGTGAACGTAGAAGTACTCATCCTCTTCGAAGATGTCGTCGTCTATGATGCCCACAGTTATCTCTTTCAGGGTCTCGCCCGGCTTGAAGAGGAGGGTCCCTTCAGCGAATTCATAGTCTGAACCGGCGTTGGCTGTGCCGTCTTCTGTACGGTAGTCCACCTGAAGGAGAAGGGGAAGGAAGGGGGAGAGGAGGAGGAGGAGGGGGAGAGAGGAGGAGGAGGAGGGGAGAGAGGAGGAGGAGGAGGAGGAGGGGGAGAGAGGAGGAGGAGGAGGGGTGGAGAGAGGAGGAGGAGGAGGGGAGAGAGGAGGAGGAGGAGGAGGAGGAGGAGGGTGGAGAGAGGAGGAGGAGGAGAGAGGAGGAGGAGGAGGAAGAGGGGAGAGAGGAGGAGGAGGAGAGGGGGGGAGGAGGAGAGGAGGAGGAGGAGGAGGAGGAGGAGGAGAGAGGAGGAGGAGAGGTGGGGGGGGAGAGGAGGAGTAGGAGGAGGAGGAGGAGGAGGGGAGAGAGGTGGGGGGGAGGAGGAGGAGGAGGAGGAGGAGAGAGGAGGAGGAGAGAGGTGGGGGGGGAGGAGGAGGGAGGAGGAGAGAGGAGGAGGAGGAGAGGTGGGGGGGAGAGGAGGAGGAGGAGGAGGAGGAGAGAGGGGGAAGGGGAGAGGAGAGGAGAGGGAGAGAAGTAGCGGGAGGGAAGGAGGGAGGAAGAAAGGGAGGGGGAAGGAGGGGGAAGGAATGGGGGAGAGGAGGAGGAGGGGGAGAGGAGGAGGAGGAGAAGGGGAGGAGAGGGGGAAGGGGAGAGGAGAGGGAGAGAAGTAGGGGGAGGGAAGGAGCGAGGAAGAAAGGGAGGGGGAAGGGAGGGGGAGATGGAAGGGGGAGAGAGGATGGGGAGGGGGAGGGGGAGAGAGAGAAGGGGAGAAAGAGTCAGAAATAGAGAGAAAAGAGATGTCATCAAGCATCCTCTCCTTCTTTCTCCTCCCCCTACTCACCTCCCCCTACTCTCCCCTCCCCCCCTACTCTTCTCCTCCACCTCCTCACCTTACCTTAACAGAAGCTCCAGGGTCTCCGCCATGTCGGGCCACGGTCAGTTTGAGTGAGCCACAGTTCTCGAAGCACTGGTAGTGGGAGGGTTGAAACTCCATCCGGGTCGTGTGGGGGTCGTCTTCCTGCAGGTGGGGCTCCTGGCTGCTCACCACCTGGAGCAGAAGGGATGTAGAGAGTTTGATCGATGACATGCTGCTGCCTTTGAGTATATTCCATTGATAAATTTGGGTTTAAGTTCAAAATTCTAGCCACCATTCAGATATGATCAGGACAAAAACAAATCTGAGAAAAAAAGGTTTGGGAAACATTGGTTTGTGAAAAGGCCCAGTGGACAGCCTGTACCTTCCTAGCCTGGTCAGCAGCATGCTTCTTCAGGATGTTGCCTGCTCCGATCATCATCCTGGTTGCCTGGATACGGTAGAACGCTCGGCTCTTCTGTTGCTGGACCAACACCTGACAGGACAGTGAGATTACACCAGCTGTTATACTATGAACTCTCTATGTCGTGCATATGAAGACTTTATGAACTCTCTATGTTGTGCATATGAAGACTTTATGAACTCTCTATGTCGTGCATATGAAGACTTTATGAACTCTCTATGTCATGCATATGAAGACTTTATGAACTCTCTATGTTGTGCATATGAAGACTTTATGAACTCTCTATGTCATGCATATGAAGACTTTATGAACTCTCTATGTCATGCATATGAAGACTTTATGAACTCTCTATGTCATGCATATGAAGACTTTATGAACTCTCTATGTCGTGCATATGAAGACTTTATGAACTCTCTATGTCATGCATATGAAGACTTTATGAACTCTCTATGTCATGCATATGAAGACTTTATGAACTCTCTATGTCATGCATATGAAGACTTTATGAACTCTCTATGTCGTGCATATGAAGACTTTATGAACTCTCTATGTCGTGCATATGAAGACTTTATGAACTCTCTATGTCATGCATATGAAGACTTTATGAACTCTCTATGTGAACTCTCTATGTCATATGAAGACTTTATGAACTCTCTATGTCATGCATATGAAGACTTTATGAACTCTCTATGTCATGCATATGAAGACTTTATGAACTCTCTATGTTGTGCATATGAAGACTTTATGAACTCTCTATGTCGTGCATATGAAGACTTTATGAACTCTCTATGTCGTGCATATGAAGACTTTATGGACTCTCTATGTCATGCATATGAAGACTTTATGAACTCTCTATGTCGTGCATATGAAGACTTTATGAACTCTCTAAGTCGTGCATATGAAGACTTTATGAACTCTCTATGTCGTGCATATGAAGACTTTATGAACTCTCTATGTCATGCATATGAAGACTTTATGAACTCTCTATGTCATGCATATGAAGACTTTATGAACTCTCTATGTCATGCATATGATGACTTTATGAACTCTCTATGTTGTGCATATGAAGACTTTATGAACTCTCTATGTCGTGCATATGAAGACTTTATGAACTCTCTATGTCGTGCATATGAAGACTTTATGAACTCTCTATGTCGTGCATATGAAGACTTTATGAACTCTCTATGTCGTGCATATGAAGACTTTATGGATGCTACATTATCACCACTGTCAGTAATGTCTTTACATATGAAGATGAACACAGTACATGATACATGACTTGTGTAGCACCATGGCAGTGCTTATGAAGTGCTTATGAATGCTCTATGAAGCCTTTATAAGCTGTGTACCTGGTAGTTGGCCATCTCTATAAGCTGCTCTGTGTCTCTATCAGGGTGTCTGGCTTTCAGCTCCTTCAGGGTCCTCGCCATGTCTCTCCTGGCCACGTCCTCCAGATCCCTCCTCCCTTCTTGTCCTCCGTCCTCCAGCATCCCTCCATCCCTCCATCCCTCCACCACCTGTCCGTCCAGCTCCATCATGTCCATCTTAGTGAACCCACCCGGCCCCAACATCCCTCCTCCTCCTCCTCCTCCTCCTCCTCCCATCCCTCCGTCCATCCCTACCTCCGTCTCAACGATGATGCCTCTGTGCTTGTCGGCACGGTAACGCTTGCGGACGTACTTGTAGAAGAGCAATCGTCGATCGGCCACCCATGCCTGGACCACGCAGCTGGAAGAGCGGAGGGAGAGGAGGGTGTGAGGAGGGTGTGTGTGTGTGTGTGTGTGTGTGTGTGTGTGTGTGTGTGTGTGTGCGTGTGCGTGTGCGTGTGCGTGTGCGTGTGCGTGTGTGTGTGCGTGTGTGCGTGTGCGTGTGCGTGTGTGTGTGTGTGTGTGTGTGTGTGTGTGTTTTTCCGTGTGTGTGTACGTTTCCGTGTGTGTGTGTGTGTGTGTGTGTGTGTGTCTAGTACTCACAGGGGGAAGAACAGAAAGGTGACCACGGCCTCCCAGACTTCCACCTCTCCAGGAGAGAACACACACAGGATAAGATACAGCCAGATGTATGCAAACACACTCCACGCCGCGGTCACGAAAAACACACGGAGATGTTTAATCTTCCTGGTCTCTCCGTCAGGAACCACATAGACACACAGCGCGATGATGATGAACATGTTAAAAGCAGCACTGCCCACAATGGTGGAGGGACCCAGAGAACCAGCCTCAAAGCCGTGGCCACACACCTGGTGGACAAGAAGAGAACATGAGACCGTATCAAACCTGGGAGAATGTTGTTGTCTCTTCTGAATCAAATTAAAACTTCCACATACTACCAAGTACAACAGTTTCAACTTGGGGTTTGAGAACTTCCTCAAGAACGTGTTCCTCTTTAACAGAGAGAAGTATCGCAGGAGCAGATGACCCCAGGGTCATGAGAATGTGTTTCTCTATAACAGAGAGCAGTATCTCAGGAGCAGATGACCCCAGGGTCATGAGAATGTGTACCTCTATAACAGAGAGCAGTATCTCAGGAGCAGTGACCCCAGGGTCATGAGAATGTGTACCTCTATAACAGAGAGCAGTATCTCAGGAGCGGATGACCCCAGAGCCATGAGAGTGAGGTTAGACACAGTCTCATTCCAGATCCTCACTGTAGCTGTGGTTGTCTCCCCGTTCCACTTCTTTATGGTGATCTCCTTCTCCTGAGAGGTTATCACCTGGAGGAGAGGAGAATACAACAGAACAGAGTAGAATACGGTAGAGTAGAGTAGAATAGAATACAGTAGAGTAGAGTAGAATACGGTAGAGTAGAGTAGAATACGGTAGAGTAGAGTAGAATACAGCAGAGTAGAAAAAAACACAGTAGAGTAGAATAGAATACAGTAGAGTAGAATAAAAATACTGTAGAATAGAATACAGCAGAGTAGAGTAGAATACGGTAGAGTAGAGTAGAATACAGCAGAGTAGAGTAGAATACGGTAGAGTAGAATAAAATACTGTAGAGTAGAATAGAGCAGAGTAGAGTAGAATAGAATACAGTAGAGTAGAATAAAATACTGTAGAGTAGAATACAGCAGAGTAGAGTAGAATAGAATACAGTAGAGTAGAATAAAATACTGTAGAGTAGAATACAGCAGAGTAGAGTAGAATAGAATACAGTAGAGTAGAATAAAATACTGTAGAGTAGAATACAGCAGAGTAGAGTAGAATACGGTAGAGTAGAGTAGAATACAGCAGAGTAGAGTAGAATACGGTAGAGTAGAGTAGAATACAGCAGAGTAGAGTAGAATAGAACACAGTAGAGTAGAATAAAATACTGTAGAGTAGAATACAGCAGAGTAGAGTAGAATACGGTAGAGTAGAGTAGAATACGGTAGAGTAGAGTAGAATAGAATACAGCAGAGTAGAATAAAATACAGTAGAGTAGAATAGAATACAGTAGAGTAGAATAAAATACTGTAGCGTAGAATACAGCAGAGTAGAGTAGAATACGGTAGAGTAGAGTAGAATACAGCAGTGTAGAGTAGAATACGGTAGAGTAGAATAAAATACTGTAGAGTAGAATACAGCAGAGTAAAGTAGAATAGAATACAGTAGAGTAGAATAAAATACTGTAGAGTAGAATACAGCAGAGTAGAGTAGAATACGGTAGAGTAGAGTAGAATACAGCAGAGTAGAGTAGAATAGAATACAGTAGAGTAGAATAAAATACTGTAGAGTAGAATACAGCAGAGTAGAGTAGAATAGAATACAGTAGAGTAGAATAAAATTACTGTAGAGTAGAATACAGCAGAGTAGAGTAGCATACGGTAGAGTAGAGTAGAATACAGCAGAGTAGAGTAGAATAGAATATAGTAGAGTAGAATAAAATACTGTAGAGTAGAATACGGTAGCGTAGAGTAGAATACGGTAGAGTAGAGTAGAATACAGCAGAGTAGAGTAGAATAGAATACAGTAGAGTAGAATAGAATACAGTAGAGTAGAATAGAATACAGTAGAGTAGAGTAGAATACGGTAGAGTAGAGTAGAATACTGTAGAGTAGAGTAGAATAGAATACAGCAGAGTAGAATAGAATACAGTAGAGTAGAGTAGAATACGGTAGAGTAGAGTAGAATAGAATACAGTAGAGTAGAATAGAATACAGTAGAGTAGAGTAGAATACAGCAGAGTAGAGTAGAATAGAATACAGTAGAGTAGAATAAAATACAGTAGAGTAGAATAGAATACAGTAGAGTAGAGTAGAATACAGCAGAGTAGAGTAGAATAGAATACAGTAGAGTAGAATAAAATACAGTAAAGTAGAATACAGTAGAGTAGAGTAGAATAGAATACATGTGGAGTAGAGTAGAATATAATACAGTAGAGTAGAATACAGTTGAATAGAATAGAATAAAGTTGAGTAGAATACCATAGAGTAGAGTAGAGTAGAATACAGTAGTGTAGAATAGAATACAGTAGAGTAGAATACAGTTGAATAGAACACAGTAGAGTAGAATACAGAATAGTAGAGTAGAATAGAATACAGTAGAATAGAATACAGTAGAGTAGAATATAATACAGTAGAGTAGAGTAAAATAGAATACAGTAGAGTAGAATAGAATACAGTTGAGTAGAATACAGTAGGGTAGAATACAGTAGAGTAGAATACAGTAGAGCAGAGTATAATACAGTAGAGTAAAGTAGAATAAGTAGAGTATAATACAGTCCAGTAGAGTAGACTATAGTAGAGTAGAATATAGTAGAATATAGTAGAGTAGAGTAGAATATAATAAGGTAGAGTATAATATAATACAGTAGAGAATAATATAATACAGTAGAGTATAATATAATACAGTAGTGTAGAGTATAATATAATAAATACAGTAGTGTAGAGTATAATATAATAAATACAGTCGTGTAGAGTATAATATAATACAGTAGATTAGAATATAATACAGTAGTGTTGAGTAGAATATAATACAGTAGAGTATAATATAATACAGTAGAGTACAATATAGTACAGTAGAGTAGAATATAATATAATACAGTAGTGTAGAGTATAATATAATAAATACAGTAGAGTAGAGTAGAATATAATACAGTAGATTTGAATATAATACAGTAGAGTATATTATAATACAGTAGTGTAGAGTATAATATAATAAATACAGTAGTGTAGAGTAGAATATAATACAGTACAGTTGAATACAGTAGAATAGATTACAGAAGAGTAGAGTAGAATATAGTAGAGTGTAATAGAATATAGTACAGTATAATATAATACAGTAGAGTAGAATAAAATAGAATAGAATGCAGAAAATAGAGTAGAATACAGTAGAGTAGAATACAGTAGAGTGTAATAGAAGAGAATACAGTAGCGTGTAATAGAATATAATAGAATATAATACAGTAGAGTAGAATACAGTAGAGTGTAATAGAATAGAATACAGTAGAGTAGAATACAGTAGAGTGTAATAGAATAGAATACAGTAGAGTAGAATACAGTAGAGTGTAATAGAATATGATACAGTAGCGTAGAATACAGTGGAGTGAAATAGAATACAGTAGAGTGTAATAGAATAGAATACAGTAGGATAGAATACAGTAGAGTGTAATAGAATATAATACAGTAGCGTAGAATACAGTAGAGTGTAATAGAATAGAATAGAATACAGTAGAGTAGAATACAGTAGAGTGTAATAGAATAGAATACAGTAGAGTAGAATACAGTAGAGTGTAATAGAATATAATACAGTAGAGTAGAATACAGTAGAGTGTAATAGAATACAGTAGAGTGTAATAGAATAGAATACAGTAGGATAGAATACAGTAGAGTGTAATAGAATAGAATACAGTAGAGTAGAATACAGTAGAGTGTAATAGAATAGAATACAGTAGGATAGAATACAGTAGAGTGTAATAGAATATAATACAGTAGAGTAGAATACAGTAGAGTGTAATAGAATAGAATACAGTAGAGTAGAATACAGTAGAGTGTAATAGAATAGAATACAGTAGAATAGAATACAGTAGAGTGTAATAGAATAGAATACAGTAGAGTGTAATAGAATAGAATACAGTAGAGTGTAATAGAATAGAATACAGTAGAGTAGAATACAGTAGAGTGTAATAGAATAGAATACAGTAGGATAGAATACAGTAGAGTGTAATAGAATAGAATACAGTAGAGTAGAATACAGTAGAGTGTAATAGAATAGAATACAGTAGGATAGAATACAGTAGAGTGTAATAGAATATAATACAGTAGAGTAGAATACAGTAGAGTGAAATAGAATACAGTAGAGTGTAATAGAATAGAATACAGTAGGATAGAATACAGTAGAGTGTAATAGAATAGAATACAGTAGAGTGTAATAGAATGTAATACAGTAGCGTAGAATACAGTAGAGTGTAATAGAATAGAATACAGTAGAGTAGAATACAGTAGAGTGTAATAGAATAGAATACAGTAGAGTAGAATACAGTAGAGTGTAATAGAATAGAATACAGTAGAGTGTAATAGAATGTAATACCGTAGAGTGTAATAGAATAGAATACAGTAGAGTAGAGTACAGTAGAGTGTAATAGAATATAATACAATAGAGTGTAATATAATAGAATACAGTAAAGTAGAATACAGTAGAGTGTAATAGAATAGAATACAGTAGAGTGTAATAGAATATAATACAGTAGAGTAGAATACAGTAGAGTGTAATATAATAGAAAACAGTAGAATGTAATATAATATAATACAATAGTGTAATATAATAGAATACGGTAGAGTAGAATACAGTAGAGTGTAATAGAATAGAATACAGTAGAGTGTAATAGAATAGAATACAGTAGAGTGTAATAGAATAGAATACAGTAGAGTAGAGTACAGTAGAGTGTAATAGAATAGAATACAGTAGAGTGTAATATAATAGAATAGAAAATATAATTCTCACCTCTATAGAAGACATGAATCTATCAGCTATGATGGACATCCCCAGGAACATATAGATCATCGCTACAAAGTAGACAATGGCCCGCGCTACCTGGATTAGATTAAAGAAGGGTTGACATTGAGCTCTCAAACAGGTCATAGTCACTTGCCCAAAGGTCATAGTCACTTGCCCAAAGGTCAGAGTCACTTGCCCAAAGGTCATAGTCACTTGCCCAAAGGTCATAGTCACTTGCCCAAAGGTCATAGTCACTTGCCCAAAGGTCAGAGTCACTTGCCCAAAGGTCATAGTCACTTGCCCAAAGGACATAGTCACTTGCCCAAAGGTCATAGTCACTTGCCCAAAGGTCAGAGTCACTTGCCCAAAGGTCAGAGTCAATTGCCCAAAGGTCACTTGCCCAAAGGCCATGGTCACTTGTCCAAAAAATAAAATGGTCTGTTACACTCACAAATGGTTCACATTGAAAGTAAATTTTTAAGACGTACTGTTTGAAAACATTCTAATCTTATGTTTACACAATTTGCATGCTAATTTGGTAAGGAAGTTTCTTTACTTAGACAGAACGGTTCATTTAGAAAGTTTGTGTATTGTTTGTACACCCTCCTAGCCTAATGAAAAAAAGTGAAAAAAGATCACATTGACATTTTTTTTGTCAACTATCCCTTTAATGATGAGACGTTCACGAGGGAGTTGCTTTTTCCACAAGCCTCTTTCTCATTATACATTTCTGAAACTGTAAACACACTGGCTACCTAGCACATTAGAGCCAGTTAGCACACTGGACAACTAAAATCAAATGTTTAGGTCTCTTTTCTGTCTAAACTGAAAAAAAATGTGTATGTTTTACTGGAGTTGTGAAGTGATTTGCTAAACGAAGGACTGTTTAGTGCCGTTTGAGACTCGGCTACCGAAACAGATGCGTCTTTCTCATCAATATCACTGTTCACATTTTACTATCACTGTTCACATTTTACTATCACCGATCAAATTCACATAGAAATAAGAGTTATAGATCTGTTATTCTCATAGAAAACAACTCTAAGAAGTGGTAGATCTGTTCTATGTGTGCTATTTCTATGCTTCAAACAGCTGAAAATGTAATCTTTTTTTCATTATGGAAAATATATTTCACAGTGGCTTGTTTTGTCACATAAACTGAAATTAGGCTGAACTATATATTTTTTTAAATCCAACCAGGAAATGGTGGAGTGATTTGTGCATA
>NC_056438.1:9792681-9800181 GCF_018296145.1 Oncorhynchus tshawytscha | reverse complement strand
TTTGGTCTTACTGAGATTTACTGTCAGGGCCCAGGTCTGACAGAATCTGTGCATAAGATCTAGGTGCTGCTGTAGGCCTTCCTTGGTTGGTGACAGAAGCACCAGATCATCAGCAAACAGCAGACATTTGACTTCGGATTCTAGCAGGGGGAGGCCGGGTGCTGCAGACTCTTCTAGTGCCCGCGCTAATTCGTTGATATATATGTTGAAGAGGGTGGGGCTTAAGCTGCATCCCTGTCTAACCCCACGACCCTGTGTGAAGAAATGTGTGTGTTTTTTGCCAATTTTAACCGCACACTTGTTGTTTGTGTACATGGATTTTGTCGTATGTTAATGATAATGATAATGTGATAATGTCGTATGTTTTACCCCCAACACCACTTTCCATCAGTTTGTATAGCAGACCCTCATGCCAGATTGAGTCGAAGGCTTTTTTGAAATCAACAAAGCATGAGAAGACTTTGCCTTTGTTCTGGTTCTCTCTCTCTCTGTCTCTCTCTCTGTCACTCTCTCTGTGTAACTCTCTCTCTCTCTCTCTCAATTCAATTCAATTCAAGGGCTTTATTGGCATGGGAAACATGTAACTCTCTCTGTCTCTCTCTCTCTGTGTAACTCTCTCTGTCTCTCTCTCTGTGTGTCTCTCTCTCTGTGTAACTCTCTCTCTCTCTATCTCTGTGTGTGTGTGTAACTCTCTCTCTCTCTCTCTCTCTCTCTCTCTCTGTGTAACTCTCTCTGTCTATCAATTCAATTCTATTTAAGGGCTTTATTGGCATGGGAAACATGTGTTAACATTGCCAAAGCAAGTGAGGTAGATAATCTCTCTGTCTCTCATTTTTCCATCCACCTTTCACTCTCCTCACTCCATCCCTCACTCCATCCCTTCATCCCTCCAGCCCTCACTCCATCCCTTCATCCGTCCAGCCCTCACTCCATCCCTTCATCCCTCCCCGCCTCACTCCAGCCCTCACTCCATCCCTTCATCCCTCCAGCCCTCACTCCATCCCTTCATCCCTCCAGCCCTCACTCCATCCCTTCATCCCTCCAGCGCTCACTCCATCCCTTCATCCCTCCAGCCCTCACTCCATCCCTTCATCCCTCACTGCATCCCTTCATCCATCCACCCCTCACTGCATCATTCCATCCCTCACTCCATCCCTCACTGCATCATTACATCCCTCATTCCATCCCTCACTGCATCATTCCATCCCTCACTGCATCCCTTCATCACTCCATCCCTCACTACATCACTCCATCCCTCCACCCCTCACTCCATCCCTCACTGCATCCCTTCATCCAACCACCCCTCACTACATCACTACATCCCTCACTCCATCCCTCACTGCATCCCCCCATCCCTCACTGCATCACTCCATCCCTCCACCCCTCACCCCATCACTCCATCCCTCACTACATCACTCCATCCCTCACTGCATCCCTCCATCCCTCACTGCATCACTCCATCCCTCACTACATCACTCCATCCCTCACTACATCCCTCACTGCATCACTCCATCCCTCACTGCATCACTCCATCCCTCCACCCCTCACTCCATCCCTCACTGCATCACTCCATCCCTCCACCTCTCACTCCATCCCTCTATCCCTCACTCCATCCCTCTCCTCCCTCTATCCCTCACTCCAACCTTCTATCCCTCCATCCAGCTTTGATTGTGTTATTATTTCTCATCCTTGGTGGTAGACTGAAGGAGCAATGGATAGAGGGAGCGATGGAAGGAAGGAAGGAAAGAAAGAAAGAAGGAAGGAAGGAAGGAAGGAAGGAAGGAAGGAAGGAAGGAAGAAATGAGGCGTGACTGATCTCAGCCATTAGTCAAGGCAGCGATGCTAGCCCCCCAGGATGATGCTTTCTGGGCTAGAGACACAGGGATGACAGCCTGTGGTGCTCTGTGGCTTGGTGGGACTGGCTTAATGGAAATGAAGAAAAAACACAAAAGTGAAGCTACTGTAGATACTACAGAGGTCAAATATAAGGCAGTGAAACAAAGGGGGATAGAAGTGTTGAGAAAAAAAAAGAGATGCAATAGAAAAGCAGGAAGAGAGATATGATCATGTCAGTGATGGAGGAAAGAAAGAGGATAGAAAGATGCACCCACAACCCAGGGAAAAGACCCGGGGAAAAGACCCGGGGAAAAGACCTGGGGATAAGACCCGGGGAAAAGACCTGGGGAAAAGACCTGGGGAAAAGACCCGGGGAAAAGACCCGGGGAAAAGACCCGGGGAAAAGACCCAGGGAAAAGACCCGGGGATAAGGAAAAGACCCGGGAAAAAAAGACCCTGGGAAAAGACCTGGGGAAAAGACCCTGGGAAAAGGGAAAAGACCCAGGGAAAAGACCTGGGGAAAAGGGAAAAGACCCGGGGAAAAGGGGAAAAGACCTGGGGAAAAGACCTGGGAAAAGACCGGGGAAAAGACCTGGGGAAAAGGGGAAAAGACCTGGGGAAAAGACCCGGGAGACACGGGAAAAGACCAGGGAAAAGAAAAGACCCTGGAAAAGACCCAGGGAAAAGGGAAAAGACCTGGGGAAAGACCTGGGGAAAAGGGGAAAAAGACCCTGGAAAGAAAAAGACCCTGGAAAAAGACCCTGGAAAAAGACCCAGGGAAAAGACCCAGGGAAAAGACCCAGGGAAAAGACCCAAGGAAAAGACCCGGGGAAAAGACCCAAGGAAAAGACCCGGGGAAAAGAAAGGGAGAGATGGAGAAAAAGAGAGATGGAGAAAAAGAGATGTTAAGACGGAGATTAAAGAGAGAGTGTTGCAGAGGGTTGGAGGTCTGATGAGGCTGTGATGAGAGGAGTAATTAAACAGATTCAGAGAGCTAGCGAACGCAGCCTGCTGAGCCCTCTGAGACACAACACACAGACCTACAGCTGGAGCTGGCAGCCCAGTGGCCTCTTGGAAGAAAACGTCACAAAATGGTAGAAACCATCACACATAAAGCACTGTGTTTTGGTTGTTGTTGCACATCCAGCTTCTCTCTCCTCTCTCGTCTGTGTTTTCTCTTACCTTCTTTCTCTTATCACATTTTCATATCCTCTCCTTTGCTCTCACTCCTCCTCCTCATCCTCACTAGCTGACCCCTTTCTCTCCATCTCTCTCTCCTTTCATCCCTTTCTCTCCATCTCTCTCTCCTTCCTCATCCCTTTCTCTCCTTCCTCATCCCTCTCTCCATCTCTCTCTCCTTTCATCCCTTTCTCTCCATTTCTCTCTCCTTCCTCATCCCTTTCTCTCCATCTCTCTCTCCTTTCATCCCTTTCATCTCTTTCTCTCCATCTCTCTCTCCTTCCTCATCCCTCTCCATCTCTCTCCTTTCATCTTTCTCCATCTCTCATCCCTTTCTCTCCTTTCATCCCTTTCTCTCCTCTCTCATCCCTTCCTCATCTCTTTCCCTTTCTCTCCATCTCTCTCCTTTCATCCCTCTCCTTCCTCATCCCTTTTTCTCATCCTCTCATCTCTCTCCTTTCATCCCTTTCTCTCCATCTCTCTCTTCTTCCTCATCCCTTTCTCTCCATCTCTCTCTCCTTCCTCATCCCTTTCTCTCCTTCCTCATCCCTTTCTCTCCATCTCTCTCTCCTTTCATCCCTTTCTCTCCATCTCTCTCTCTCTCTTTCCTCATCCCTTTCTCTCCATCTCTCTCTCCTTTCATCCCTTTCTCTCCATCTCTCTCTCCTTCCTCATCCCTTTCTCTCCTTCCTCATCCCTTTCTCTCCATCTCTCTCTCCTTTCATCCCTTTCTCTCTATCTCTCTCTCCTTCCTCATCCCTTTCTCTCCATCTCTCTCTCCTTTCATCCTTTTCTCTCCATCTCTCTCTCTCCTTCCTCATCCCTTTCTCTCCTTTCTCTCCATCTCACTCTCCTTTCATCCCTTTCTCTCCATCTCTCTCTTCTTCCTCATCCCTTTCTCTCCATCTCTCTCTCCTTCCTCATCCCTTTCTCTCCTTCCTCATCCCTTTCTCTCCATCTCTCTCTCCTTTCATCCCTTTCTCTCCATCTCTCTCTCCTTCCTCATCCCTTTCGCTCCATCTCTCTCTCCTTCCTCAGAGGGAGAGAGAGAGAGATGAGGAAGGATGGAGAGAGAGGGATGAGGAAGGATGGAGAGAGAGGGATGAGGAAGGAGAGAGAGAGGGATGAGGAAGGAAGGAGAGAGAGGGATGAGGAAGGACAGAGAGAGAGGGATGAGGAAGGAGAGAGAGGGGGATGAGGAAGGAAGGAGAGAGAGAGGGATGAGGAAGGATGGAGAGAGAGGGATGAGGAAGGAGAGAGAGGGATGAGGAAGGAAGGACAGAGAGAGATGAGGAAGGATGGAGAGAGAGATGGATGAGGAATGACGGAAAGCGAGGGATGAGGAAGGAGAGAGAGGGATGAGGAAGGAAGGAGAGAGAGATGAGGAAGGATGGAGAGAGAGAGGGATGAGGAATGACAGAGATAGGGATGAGGATGGAGAGAGAGAGGGATGAGGAAGGAAGGAAGGAGAGAGAGAGGGATGAGGGAGGAAGGAGAGAGAGGGATGAGGAAGGACAGAGGGAGAGAGATGAGGAAGGTTGGAGAGAGAGGGATGAGGAAGGATGGAGAGAGAGGGATGAGGAAAGAAGGAAGGAGAGAGAGGGATGAGAAAGGATGGGGAGAGAGGGATGAGGAAGGAGAGAAGCTACAGCCACTCTCAAAATCTCTTTACCTTTAATTTACCTACGAAATTAAAACTGTACTAGAGAGAGAAACAAAGAAAAAGAGAGAGAAATTTGACCCCAAAAACTACCGTGGAATATGCTTCAACAGCAACCTTGGGAAAATCCTCTGCATTAACAGCAGATTTGTACACTTCCTCAGCGAAAACAATGTACTGAGCAATTGTCAAATTGGCTTTTTACCAAATTACCATATGACAGACCACGTATTCACCCTGCATACACTAATTGACAAACAAACAAACCAAAACAAAGTCAATGTCTCTCATGCTTTGTTGATTTCAAAAAAAGCTTTCGACTCAAATTGGCTTGAGGGTCTGTTATACAAACTGCTATACAAACTGCTATACAAACTGCTATACAAACTGCTATACAAACTGCTATACAAACTGCTATACAAACTGATGGAAAGTGGTGTTGGAAAGTGGTGGGAAACATACGACATTATAAAATCCATGTACACAAACAACAAGTGTGCGGTTAAAATTGGCCTGAGGGTCTGCTATACAAACTGATGGAAAGTGGTGTTGGGGGAAACATACGACATTATAAAATCCATGTACACAAACAACAAGTGTGCGGTTAAAATTGGCATGAGGGTCTGCTATACAAACTGATGGAAAGTGGTGTTGGGGGGGAACGGTTAAAATTGGCATGAGGGTCTGCTATACAAACTGATGGAAATTATATAAAATCCATGTACACAAACAACAAGTGTGAGGGTCTGCTATACAAACTGATGGAAAGTGGTGTTGGGGGAAACATACGACATTATAAAATCCATTACACAAACAACAAATTATAAAATCCATGTACACAAACAACAAGTGTGGTTAAAATGTACACATTATAAAATCCATGTACACAAACAACAAGTGTGCGGTTAAAATTGGCATGAGGGTCTGCTATACAAACTGATGGAAAGTGGTGTTGGGGGTAAAACATACGACATTATAAAATCCATGTACACAAACAACAAGTGTGCGGTTAAAATTGGCAAAGAACACACACATTTCTTCACAAAGGGTCGTGGGGTGAGACAGGGATGCAGTTTAGGCCCCACCCTCTTCAACATATATATCAACGAATTGGCGAGGGCACTAGAACAGTCTGCAGCACCCGGCCTCACCCTACTAGAATCTGAAGTCAAATGTCTACTGTTTGCTGATGATCTGGTGCTTCTGTCCCCAACCAAGGAAGGCCTACAGCAACACCTAGATCTTCTGCACAGATTCTGCCAGACCTGGGCCCTGACAGTAAATCTCAGGACCACAAATACAATTCCATCTAGACACCATTGCTCTAGAGCACACAAAAAACTATACATACGTTGGCCTAAACATCAGCGCCACAGGTAACTTCCACAAAGCTGTGAACAATCTGAGAGACAAGGCAAGAAGGGCCTTCTATGCCATCAAAAGGAACATAAAATTTGACATATAAAATTATGATCTCGCTAAAAATATTTAAATCCGTTATTGAACCCATTGCCCTATATGGTCGTGAGGTATGAGGTCTGCTCACCAACCAAGAATTCCCAAAATGGGACAAACACCAAATTGAGACCGCATGCTGAATTCAGAAAAAATATCTTCAGTGTACAACGTAGAACACCAAATAATACATGCAGAGTAGAATTAGGCCGATACCCGCTAATTATCAAAATTCAGAAAAGAGCCGTTAAATTCTACAACCAGCGATTCCCAAACCTTCCATAACCAAGCCATCACCTCCAGAGAGATGAACCTGGAAAAGAGTCCCCTAAGCAAGCTGGTCCTGGGGCCCTGTTCACAAACACAAACAGACCCCACAGAGCCCCAGGACAGCAACACAATTAGACCAAACCAAATCATGAGAAAACAAAAAGATAATTACTTGACACATTGGAAAGAATTAACAAAAAAACTGGGCAAACTATAATGCTATTTGGCCCTAAACAGAGAGTACACAGTGGCAGAATACCTGACCACTGTGACTGACCCAAAATTAAGGAAAGCTTTAACTATGTACAGACTTAGTGAGCATAGCCTTGCTATTGAGAAAGGCCGCCGTAGGCAGACATGGCTCTCAAGAGAAGACAGGCTATGTGCTCACTGCCCACAAAATGAGATGGAAACTGAACTGCACTTCCTAACCTCCTGCCCAATGTATGACCATATTAGAGACATATACAGTATTCCCCTCAGACTACACAGACAAAACTCATTTGAAAACAAATCCAATTTTGATAAACTCCCATATCTATTGGGTGAAATATCACAGTGTGCCATCACAGCAGCAGGATGTGTGACCTGTTGCCACAAGAAAAGGGAAACCAGTGAAGAACAAACACCATTGTAAATACAACCCATATTTATGTTTAATTATTTTCCCTTTTGTACTTTACCTAAACTCAGAAAAAAAAGAAAGTCTTTCAAAGATATTTCATAGAAATACAAATAACTTCACAGATCTTCATTGTAAAGGGGTTAAACACTGTTTCTCATGCTTGTGTCTATCTATCTGAAGAACAGTGAGTTCAGAGATCAACAATGAAAGAGAGATTAAAAAAGGAGTACACTTGAAGGAGGTAAAGGATCTTCTAGCTACCAGCCGGTGTGTGTGTGTGTGTGTGTGTGTGTGTGTGTGTGTGTGTGTGTGTGTGTGTGTGTGTGTGTGTGTGTGTGTGTGTGTGTGTGTGTGTGTGTGTGTGTGTGTGTGTGTGTGTGTGTGTGTGTGTGGTTTGTATGCTAAGAGGACAGCTGATCCATGGGGGTACTGAAGGGCTGTGGGGGTGACAGAACTCAAACGGCGACACACACAC
>NC_056438.1:9767681-9780181 GCF_018296145.1 Oncorhynchus tshawytscha | reverse complement strand
TTCCATTTGGAAACCAGACGAACAGTGTCACAGTATTGATTAACGAGGCAGTTTTTCTAACTGTCTCCAGTCATGTCATCTCCAGATAATGCTCTTGTCTGCATGCCAAATGGCACCCTATTCCCTTTTATAGTGCACTACTTTTGACCAGGGGCCTATGGGTGCTCTATAGAGACTGGTCTAAAGTAGTGCACCATAAATGGAATAGGGTGCCATTTGAGATCCATGCTAAGTCGTTTAAACCCACTAGGTAACATTTCAAATATACCACACATGCATTAAATATTGATTGTTTGAAAATGAAACCAGCAAACAGAAAGCTCACATACCACCACCTTCACAGACCTTATATCTAATAGAAAGCTCTCATACCACCACCTTCACAGACCTTATATCTAATAGAAAGCTCTCATACCACCACCTTCACAGACCTTATATCTAATAGAAAGCTCTCATACCACCACCTTCACAGACCTTATATATAATAGAAAGCTCACATACCACCACCTTCACAGACCTTATATATAATAGAAAGCTCACATACCACCACCTTCACAGACCTTATATATAATAGAAAGCTCACATACCACCACCTTCACAGACCTTATATATAATAGAAAGCTCACATACCACCACCTTCACAGACCTTATATATATTAGAAAGCTCACATACCACCACCTTCACAGACCTTATATATAACAGAAAGCTCACATACCACCACCTTCACAGACCTTATATATAATAGAAAGCTCACATACCACCACCTTCACAGACCTTATATATAACAGAAAGCTCACATACCACCACCTTCACAGACCTTATATATATTAGAAAGCTCACATACCACCACCTTCACAGACCTTATATATAATAGAAAGCTCACATACCACCACCTTCACAGACCTTATATATAATAGAAAGCTCACATACCACCACCTTCACAGACCTTATATATAACAGAAAGCTCTAATATTTTATTTGGATTCAAAGTAAAACATTAAACGTCCAACGTGCACACACACTGCATGATGTTGTGAAAGGGCACCATCATAATGTCCACGGGGAATGATCATAGAGCAGTCTGTGTGGTGTGTGTGCGTGCGTGCGTGTGTGTGTGTGTGTGTGTGCGTACGTACTTGCGTGTGTGCGCATCCTTATATTGAATATAAACACTGATGAAACAGCAATACAGCTGACTAAATGCCAGACTGGCTCAATTTCTCTGGGGCTCAGGTGGCTGTTTGCAAAGTCAGGGTCGTTAAATGCAGCACCTACCTAACTGGAAGACCAAGGCTGTAGAATTCTACGGACTGCTAATTGATATGAAAATGAAATGGAATCGCTGAATGATCTGAAAATCAATTAGGTCCCAAATAATTAACTAAGAATAAATTAACTAAGAATAAATTAACTAAGAATTAATTAACTAAGAATAAATTAACTAATAATACATTAACTAAGAATAAATTAACTAAGAATAAGTTAACTAAGAATAAGTTAACTAAGAATAAATTAACTAAGAATGAATTAACTAAGAATAAATTAACTAAGAATAAATTAACTAAGAATAAATTAACTAAGAACATCGGAGGAAATCCTCCCCAATAGATTAGAGCTGAACTAAAACCTTCACATAACAGGGCGAGATGAAAGAGTGACCAATGGCTGATCAATATAAAAGCCCATTATACTCCAACCAATCAGATCAATCTGATCAATCAGATGGAATAGAGCAGAACAATGGTTTGAGGGTCAAAGGTCAATAATTGGAGTTGATTCTGACTAACCTTTAGAGTGATATGAGTTAGACTGGGTATACTCTCTGAATCTAAATCATTTGTTTTTAGAAAAGCAGATCCGTGTGTGTCTAGGTAACGTGATTAGCCCGGTGCTTTGTTTTGGTCACGCAAACTAGGTACAAAAACTAGAACATTATAACACTATAACACTGTAACATTATAACACTATAACACTATGACACTATAACACTATAACACTATGACACTATGACACTATAATACTATAACACTATAATACTATAACACTATGACACTATAACACTATGACACTATAACACTATAACACTATAACACTATGACACTATGACACTATAACACTATAACACTATGACACTATGACACTATGACACTATAACACTATAACACTATAACACTATGACACTATAACACTATAACACTATAACACTATAATACTATAATACTATATTACTAAAGCACTATGACACTATGACACTATGACACTATAACACTATAACACTATAATATTATAACACTATAATACTATAACACTATAACACTATAACACTATGACACTATAATACTATAACACTATAACACTATGACACTATAATACTATAACACTATAACACTATAACACTATAATACTATAACACTATAACACTATGACACTATAATACTAAGACACTATAATACTTGAATACTATAACACTATGACACTATAATACCATAACACTATAATAATATAACACTATGACACTATGACACTATGACACTATAATACTATAACACTATAACACTATGACACTATGACACTATAATACTATAACACTATGACACTATGACACTATAATACTATAACACTATGACACTATGACACTATAACACTATGACACTATGACACTATGACACTATAACACTATGACACTTTAACACTATGACACTATGACACTATGACACTATAATACTATAACACTATGACACTATGACACTATAACACTATAACACTATGACACTATAACACTATAACACTATAACACTATGACACTATAACACTATGACACTATGACACTATGACACTATAACACTATGACACTATGACACTATAACACATTAACACTATAACACTTTAACACTATAACACTATGACACTATAACACTATGACACTATAACACTATAACACTATAACACTATAACACTATGACACTATAACACTATGACACTATAACACTATGACACTATGACACTATAACACTATAACACTATGACATTATGACACTATAACACTATAACACTATAACACTTTGACACTATAACACTATAACACTATAACACTATGACACTATAACACTATGACACTATATAACACTATGACACTATAACACTATGACACTATAACACTATAACACTATGACACTAACATTATAACACTATAACACTATGACACTATAACACTATAACACTATAACACTATAACACTATAACACTATGACACTATGGCACTATGACACTATAACACTATAACACTATGACACTATAACACTATAACACTATAACACTATAACACTATGACACTATGACACTATGACACTATAACACTATGACACTATAACACTATGACACTATGACACTATAACATTATAACACTATAACACTATGACACTATGACACTATGACACTATAACACTATGACACTATACTATAACACTATAACACTATGACACTATGACACTATAACACTATGACACTATGACACTATAACACTATGACACTATGACACTATGACACTATAACACTATAACACTATGACACTATAACATTATAACACTATAACACTATGACACTATAACACTATGACACTATAACATTATAACACTATAACACTATGACACTATAACACTATGACACTATGGCACTATGACACTATAACACTATGACACTATAACATTATAACACTATAACACTATAACACTATAACACTATGACACTATGACACTATGACACTATAACACTATGACACTATAATACTATAACACTATGACACTATGACACTATAACATTATAACACTATAACACTATAACACTATGACACTATGACACTATAACACTATAACACTATGACACTAAATCTCTCACTCACATCATACATCAATAAGATGTGATATAATACGTAAACATAATCTGTCCTCTCGCACTCTATCTCACACACACAAAACACACACAAATAAAACACACACAAATAAAACACACACACACAAAACACACCCAAATAAAACACACACACACAAAACACACACAAATAAAACACACACACACAAAACACACACAAATAAAACACACACAAATAAAACACACACAAATAAAACACACCCAAATAAAACACACACAAATAAAACACACACAAATAAAACACACACACAAATAAAACACACACAAATAAAACACACCCAAATAAAACACACACACAAAACACACACAAATAAAAAACACAAATAAAACACACACAAATAAAACACACCCAAATAAAAACACACACACAAAACACACACAAATAAAACACACACAAATAAAACACACCCAAATAAAACACACACACACAAAACACACCCAAATAAAACACACCCAAATAAAACACACACAAATAAAACACACCCAAATAAAACACACACACTAAACATAGACAAATAAAACACACACACTGTGTAGCTGGGAGTGTGAGCTTTCACACTCGGTCCATCTCTCTTGCCCTGAAGGAAGAGCAGGGTTCTTCTTCTCCTTCATTAACCATGGATGCCTTCACAACTCCATCCACCTTTTCCTCCCTCTCTCTCCTCTATCTCTTTCTCCATGTCTCCTCTCTCTTCCCTTTCTCTCCTCTATCTCTTTCTCTATTTCTCCTCTCTCCTCCCTCTCTCTCCTCTCTCTCCTCTCTCTCCACTCTTTCTCCATTTCTCCTCTCTCCTCCCTATCTCTTTCTCCATTTCTCCACTCTCCTCTCTTTCTCCATTTGTCCTCCCTCCTCTCTCACTTCCTATCTCTCACTTCCTATCTGTCTATTTTGCTCTTCTCCCTTTTCACATCTCTCCTTTCAGCCTCCCACTCCCCTTCTCTCTTCTCTCTGTTTCTCTCCCTTTTCACATATCTCCTTTCAGCCTCCTCCTCCCTTTCTCTCTTCTCCTCTGTTTCTCTACCTCTTCACATCTCTCCTTTCAGCCTCCTCCCTCCCTCTCTCTCCCTTTCCCTCCCCCACTCCCTCCCCCTCCCTCCCTCCCCCCCCTCCCTCCCTCCCCCTCCCTCCCTCCCCCCTCCCCCTCCCTCCCTCCCTCCCTCCCCCTCCCCCTCCCTCCCTCCCTCCTTCCCTCTATTAATTTTTTTTTACATAGAAATGAAATGAAATCTCTCTCTCTGGGGTATGTTATGAGTGATTAAGGTGAGAGGCAGTACAGAGGTGTATATGTGCATGTCAGTGAGCAGCAGCAGAGTTAGTCATCCTGTAGTAAACCGATATGATGTGTTGCTGCCATCGTCACGTTACATTAATAAACAGGGCTGCAACCCAATGGCAACCCAATGGGAACCATATGGCAACCCAATGGGAACCCTATGGCAACACAATGGCAACCCTATGGCAACCCAATGGGAACCCTATGGCAACCCAATGGCAACCCAATGGCAACCCTATGGGAACCCTATGGCAACCCAATGGCAACCCAATGGGAACCCTATGGCAACCCAATGGCAACCCAATGGCAACCCAATGGCAACCCTATGGCAACCCAATGGCAACCCAATGGGAACCCTATGGCAACCCTATGGGAACCCAATGGCAACCCAATGGGAACCCTATGGCCTGATTTAGTTTATTAGGATCCCCATTAGCTACAGCACAGCAGCTACTCTTCCTGGGGTTGAAATAAAACATAGAAATACAAAGTACAGAACTGTTGAAGACAAGAACAACATAAGATACGCTATGTGGACACCTGCTCGTCGAACATCTCATTCCAAAATCATGGGAATTAGCGTGGTGAGCACATGCTCAGAGTACACGTTCTGGTAATCACTCTGGCCCAGCAGCCTTGTGAATGTTGACCTGTTTGAAGGTCTTACTCACATCGGCTACGGAGTGTGTGATCACACAGTCGTCCAGGTCACCTGGTGCTCTCATGCATGCTTCAGGGTTGCTTGCCTCGAAGCGAGCATAGAAGTCATTTAGCTCGTCTGGTAGGCTTGCGTCAATGGGAAGCTCGCGACTGTGCTTCCTTTTGTAGTCCCTAATAGTTTGCAAGTCCTGACACATCCGAAGAGTGTCAGAGCCCGTGTAGTAGGAATCAGTCTTAATTGTCAGCTCTACCCTTTAGCTCAGTGCGGATGTTGCCTGTAATCCATGGCTGGTTGGGGTATGTATGTATGTACACTGTGGGGGCGACGTCAACGATGCACTTATTGATGAAGCCAGTGACTGATGAGGTGTACTCCTCAATGCCATCGGAAGAGTCCCGGGAACATATTCCAGTCTGTGCTAGCAAAACAGTCCTGTAGTTTAGCATCTGCTTCATCTGACCACTTTTTTATAGACCGAGTCACTGGTGCTGCCTGCTTTCATTTTTGCTTGTAAGCAGGAATCAGGAGGAGAGAATTACGGTCAGATTTGACAAATGGAGGGCGAGGGAGAGCTTTTTATATGTCTAAGTGTGTGGAATAAAGGTGGTCTAGAGTTTTTTTCCCTCTGGTTGCACATTTAACATGCTGATAGAAATGAGGTAAAACGGATTTAAGTTTCCCTGCATTAAAGTTCCCGGCCACTAGGAGCGCCACCTATGGATGAGCTTTTTCCTGTTTGCTTATGGCCTTATACAGCTCATTGAGTGGGGTCTTAGTGCCAGCATCGGTTTGTGGTGATAAATAGACAGCTATTAAAAATATACATGAATACTCTCTTGGTAAATAGTGTGGTCTACAGCTTATCATGAGATATTCTACCTCAGGCGAGCAAAACCTTGAGACTTCCTCAATATTAGATTTCATGCACCAGCTGTTATTAACAAATAGACACAGACCACTACCCCTTGTCTTACCGGAGGCAGCTGTTCTGTCTTGACGATGCAGCGTAAACCCGCCAGCTGTTATTGACAAATAGACACAGACCACTACCCCTTGTCTTACCGGAGGCAGCTGTTCTGTCTTGACGATGCAGAGTAAACCCGCCAGTTGTATGTTATTCATGTCGTCTTTCAGCCACGACTCAGTGAAACATAAGAGATTACAGTTTCTAATGTCCCGTTGGTAGGATAGTCTTGGTCAGAGCTCATCCAGTTCATTATACAGTGATTGCACGTTGGCTAATAGTACAGACGGTAGAGGTGGGATTCTTACAAGGCATCCCGACCTACACCCCCTATATCTCTGTCTCTTCTTCATGTGATTGGCTAATAGTACAGAAGGTAGAGGTGGGTTACCCACAAACCCAGCCAGCTGTATCTCTGTATCGTCTTCATGTGATTGGCTAATAGTACAGACGGTAGAGGTGGGTTACCCACAAACCCAGTCATCAGATATATATCTCTGTCTCTTCTTCATGTAAATAAAGGGGATTGGGGACTTGCTGTTGGGAGTGAATAGGCCTGGCTCGCAGTCGGCGTTCCAATTCATCCCAAAGATGTTCGATGGGGTTGAGGTCAGGTCTCTGTGCAAGTCAGTCAAGTTCTTCCACACCGATCTCGACAAACCATTTCTGTATAGACCTTGTTTTGTGCACGGAGGTATTGTCATGCTGAAACAGGAAAGGGCCTTCCCCAAACTGTTGCCACAAAGTTGGAAGTACAGAATCATCTAGAATGTCATTGTATGCTGTAGCATTATGATTTCCCTTCACTGGAACGAAGAGGCCCGAAACATTAAAAACAGCCCCAGACCATTATTCCTACTCCACCAAACTTTGCAGTTGGCACTATGCATTTGCGCTTCAGCATTCGGTGGTCCCGTTCTGTAAGCTTGTGTGGTCTACCACTTTGCGGCAGAGCCATTGTTGCTCCTTGACGTTTCCACTTCCACAATAACAGCGCTTACAGTTGACCGGGGCAGATCTAGCAGGGAAGAAATTTGACAAACTGACTTGTTGGAAAGATGGCATCCTATGATGGTGCCACGTTGAAAGTCACTGAGCTCTTCAGTAAGGCCATTCTACTGATAATGTTTGTCTATGGAGATGACATGGTTGTGTGCTCGATTTTATACACCTGTCAAGCAGAACATTCCATACATAACTGAGCGAGGAAGTAAATCTGTTTTAGGTTTGGGTACTGTGAAGAAACTCATGGCAGTGTGTCTGGTTGGATATGGATGTCTGTTTGAAGTGTATGCAAATATATTACACAAGTGGTCAGGCATTTTCAACACACAAAAGAATCTTTAAAAAGACAAGAAGAGAAATAGTACATTTCTCCTCAACCCTCAACCATGAAGGACTGTCATGCATGTTGTTGATGTTAGTTGTGTATGTGCAGTCAAGGCCAAGACGCTTTGTTCTGAGCCTGATGCAGCTTTGCTAGGTCTTTCTTTGCTGCACCTGACCATATTACCGGACAGTCATCAATATGGGACAAGACCAGAGCCTGAACCACTAGTACAGTTGATCTATGGGCCCTGGTGAAAAGTAGTGCACTATATAAGGAATAGGGTGTCAACCCTGGTCTAAAGTAGTGCACTATATAGGGAATAGGGTGTCAGCCCTGGTCTAAAGTAGTGCACTATATAGGGAATAGGGTGTCAGCCCTGGTCTAAAGTAGTGCACTATATAGGGAATAGGGTGTCAACCCTGGTCTAAAGTAGTGCACTATATAGGGAATAGGGTGTCAACCCTGGTCTAAAGTAGTGCACTATATAGGGAATAGGGTGTCAACCCTGGTCTAAAGTAGTGCACTATATAGGGAATAGGGTGTCAGCCCTGGTCTAAAGTAGTGCACTATATATGGGAATAGGGTGTCAACCCTGGTCTAAAGTAGTGCACTATATAGGGAATAGGGTGTCAACCCTGGTCTAAAGTAGTGCACTATATAGGGAATAGGGTGTCAACCCTGGTCTAAAGTAGTGCACTATATAGGGAATAGGGTGTCAACCCTGGTCTAAAGTAGTGCACTATATAGGGAATAGGGTGTCAACCCTGGTCTAAAGTAGTGCACTATATAGGGAATAGGGTGTCAGCCCTGGTCTAAAGTAGTGCACTATATAGGGAATAGGGTGTCAACCCTGGTCTAAAGTAGTGCACTATATAGGAAACAGAGAGCCATTTTGGATTACAGCCCAACTAAACACCTCCAGGTGAACTAGCAACTACATTTATCAATATTCTACCAATCTCAATCCCTCTCATTCCTTTACCTCCCTTATCTCACCTCATTAGCTCACATTTTATATAGACGTATTTTTCTATTGTATTATTGACTGTATGTTTGTTTTACTCCATGTGTTGTTGTATGTGTCGAACTGCTTTGCTTTATCTTGACCAGGTCACAATTGTAAATGAGAACTTGTTCTTAACTTGCCTAACTGGTTAAATAAAGGTGAAATTAAAACATTAAAAAATTCTACCATTCTCTCTCATTCTACTGTTCTCCGTCTCTCTCATTCTACCATTCTCTCTCGCTCTCATTCTACCATTCTCTCTCTCGCTCTCGCTCTCATTCTACCATTCTCTCTCATTCTACTGTTCTCCGTCTCTCTCATTCTACCATTCTCTCTCTCGCTCTCATTCTACCATTCTCTCTCTCGCTCTCGTTCTACCATTCTCTCTCTCGCTCTCATTCTACCATTCTCTCTCGCTCTCATTCTACCATTCTCTCTCTCACTCTCATTCTACCATTCTCTCTCTCGCTCTCATTCTACCATTCTCTCTCTCACTCTCATTCTACCATTCTCTCTCACTCTCATTCTACCATCTCTCGCTCTCATTCTACCATTCTCTCTCTCGCTCTCATTCTACCATTCTCTCTCTCGCTCTCGTTCTACCATTCTCTCTCTCGCTCTCATTCTACCATTCTCTCTCATTCTACTGTTCTCCGTCTCTCTCATTCTACCATTCTCTCTCATTCTACCATTCTCTCTCATTCTACTGTTCTCCGTCTCTCTCATTCTACCATTCTCTCTCTCATTCTACAATTCTCTCTCATTCTACAAGTCTCTCTAATTCTACCAACACTATCATTCCACCATTCTCTCTCATTCTACCATTCTCTCTCATTCTACCATTCTCTCTCTCATTCTACCAACACTATCATTCCACCATTCTCTCTCATTCTACCATTCTCTCTCTCATTCTACCATTCTCTCTCTTATTCTACAATTCTCTCTCTCATTCTACCATTCTCTCTCTCATTCTACCATTCTCTCTAATTCTACCATTCTCTCTCATTCTACCATTCTCCCTCATTCTACCATTCTCTCCCTATCTGTCTGTCTATTCCTCAACCTTTCCTTCCACCATCCCTCAAACTCTCCCCTCCTTCTCCTCCTCCTGCTTGTCATCCATCTGTTCATTTCAGAGTGCAGACCACATTGACAGGTGATGCTGTAATGGCCTCCTAGTCCAGCCAAGACACAGGTCTTTTTTTCTCCCTCTCTCTCTCTCTTTCTCTTCATATCTCTATCTCTCTCCATCTCTCTCTCCCTCTCTCTCTCCATTTTTCTATCTCTCTCTCTCTCTCTTTCTCTCTCTTTCTCTTCATATCTCTCTCCATCTCTCTCTCTCCATTTCTTCCTCTCTCTCTCCATTTCACCCTCTCTTGCTCTCTCTCTCTCTCTTTCTCACACTCTCCATTTCACCCTCTCTTGCTCTCTCTCTCTCTCTCTTTCTCACACTCTCCATTTTGCCCTCTCTCTCGTTCTCCATTTCTCCATTTCTCCCTCTCTCTCACTCTCTATCTCTCTCCATTTCTGCCTCTCTTTCTCCATTTCTCCCTCTCTCCCCATTTCTTCCTCTCTCCCTCTCTCTCTCTCTCTCTCTCTCTCTCTCTCTCCATTTCTGCCTCTCCCTCTCTCCATTTCCCCCTCTCTCTCCATTTCTCCCTCTCTTTCTCTCCATTTCTCTCTCAATTCAATTCAATTCAAGGGCTTTATCTCTCTCTCTCTCGCTCTCTCTCTCTCTCTCTCTTTTCAATCTATTCTAATGACATATTTGTTTTTCACAGCACCAACACTTCCTTGGCAAGACCTTCCTCATCTGATTATATTCATCAAATGTGGCACTCTCCCTCTCTCATCCCTCCATCCATCCATCCGTCTCTCCATCCGTCTCTCCATCCCTCCCTCCCTCTCTCTATTCCATCTCCAAAACAAATAGGTGAGGGGACATTAACATTCATTGGTTTGGAAGCTAACACACACACCCACACACACACACACACACACACACACACACACACACACACACACTGGTTTGGATGCCAGAGGACTGCTCACGGAGAATTTTTGATTTGTTAGTTTTTGGTTGGGAAGTCTTCTTATATTGAATCAATGTAAAACAGCCATTAATTCATTTAGTTGATCTATTCTGGTACAGACTCCTTGCTTCTGTACTGATGTGTGGTGGTGGATGGGGGGGGGGCGTGGCTAGGGATTCTACTAGTGCTAGAAAGAGAAAGGGGGACAACTGAATGCATTCAACCGAAATGCGTCTTCCGCATTTAACCCCACTGTTCATTAAACTAGAGCTACAGATTACACTAGGGCTCGAGATTATACTAAATGGGCTATAGATTATACCAGGGTGGCTATTGATTATACTAGGGGGGCTGTAGATTATACTAGGGAGGATATAGATTATACTAGGGTTATAGATTATACTAGGGTTATAGATTATACCAGGGTAGCTATAGATTATACTAGGGTTATAGATTATACTAGGGGGGCTATAGATTATACTAGGGGGCATAGATTATACTAGGGTAATAGATTATACTACGGTTATAGATTATACTAGGGTTATAGATTATACTGGGGTTATAGATTATACTAGGGTTATAGATTATGCTAGGGTTATTGATTATACTGGAGTTATAGATTATACTAGGGTTATAGATTATACTGGGGTTATAGATTATACTAGGGTTATAGATTATACTGGGGTTATAGATTATACCAGGGCTATAGATTATACTAGGGTTATATACATGTTGTTTCCCATGCCAATAAGGCCCTTTGGCTTGAAATGAAAGATTGAGCGAGAGAGAGAGAGAGAGAGAGAGAGAGAGAGAGAGAGAGAGAGAGAGAGAGAGAGAGAGAGAGGGAGAGGGAGGGGTGGAGGGTAGGGAATGACTAAATAAACTGGAGTATGCAAAACAGTTACAGTACAATAGTAATTCTATTATGATCATCGGTAATCCAAATGTAACATCCACGTCGTTAGATTCACAGTGACGTCATTGCGTTCAGAGAAAGCCACTTTCTGACAGAGAATGGGGTAGTAGTGCACTATCAAGGGAATAGGGATCCATTTGGGACAGATGTCATGACAACAGGATTACGGCCATTAGAGTAGAGTCTTCCTGATCCTACATTCATTCCATCATCATCCCTCTTTTAATCGTTGGACAACACACACACACACACACACACACATACATACATTATGCACACACACACACTCACAGTAATACAGTGGAGTTCACACATGCAGACACAACATCCCCATGCAGCTAACTGATACACACATCCGAACACTCAAACACACTCAAAATCAAACAAA
>NC_056438.1:9717681-9765181 GCF_018296145.1 Oncorhynchus tshawytscha | reverse complement strand
TTCTTCTCAATGACAGACAGCTCAGTTCTGACACATCCTCAGAGACCCGAAAGAAGGATGGAGGAGCGAGAAAGAGAGAGAGAGACAGAGAGAGAGAGAAAAACAAAAAACAAATATTGTTTCTGTTTTCTCCGGGAGGAAAACCTTTGGGAATCTTCAGCTTCAATCCTTCATTCAGAAGGCTAGATAACGGCACCGACGGTAGCCTAGGCGACGGTGCGCGCGTGCATTGCCTTTTTTCCCAGTGTTCTGTAGCCACAACCGATACGAACCCTCGCTCTCTCTCTCCCCTGTCCCCTCCCTGTGTCACATTATATGAGTGACACTGTGTCGCGGAGGGCTTTCCACTCCCTTCCGAAACCAAACACACTCGCACACTCTCACGGGATCGCAGTCTCTCTCAATGTCAGAGAGAGAGAGAGGGGGGGATGAGGAATTGAGAATGAGAGAGGGAGATGGTGAGGGCGGAGGTAGTGTGTGTGTGTGTGTGTGTGTGTGTGTGTGTGCGCGTACGTGCGGTAGCGAGAGAGGTTGGTTGAGCTCAGCTGCATAAAGAAGAGGAGCTATAGCTAGAGAGGGAGAGGGAGAGAAGGAGAGGGAGGGTGAGATGGAGAGAGAGAGAAGTCAGGCTGTGCACACTGCCCTCATTTTGCACTTCCTAAGCTCCTGCCAAATGTATGACCATATTAGAGACACATATTTCCCTCAGATTACACAGATCCACAAAGAAATCCAAAACAAATCACATTTTAATAAACTCCCATATCTACTGGGTGAAATACCACAGTGTGTCATCACAGCAGCAATATTTGTGACCTGTTGCCACAAGAAAAGGGCAACCAGTGAAGAGCAAACACCATTGTAAATACAACCTATATTTGTTTATTTTATTTCCCTTTTGTACATTAACTATTTGCACATCATTAGAACATTACAACACTGTATATATACATAAAATAACATTTTGTATTGTTTAATTCACTTTGTTTATTATCTAATTCACTTACTTTGTCAGTGTAAACATGTTTCCCATGCAAATAGAGCCCTTTGAATTGAATAGAGGCAGAGAGAGAATGAGAGTGAGATAGGGACAGATTGAAAGAGAGGCTGAGAGAGAGAGAAAGAGAGGCTGAGAGAGAGGCTGAGAGAGAGAGGCTGAGAGAGAGAGGCTGAGAGAGAGAGAGAGAGGCAGAGAGAGAATGAGAGTGAGATAGGGACAGATTGAAAGAGAGGAAGTGAGAGAGAGAGAAAGAGAGGCTGAGAGAGAGAGAGAGAGGCTGAGAGAGAATGAGAGTGAGATAGGGACAGATTGAAAGAGAGGAAGTGAGAGAGAGAGAAAGAGAGGCTGAGAGAGAGAGAGAGAGGCTGAGAGAGAATGAGAGTGAGATAGGGACAGATTGAAAGAGAGGAAGTGAGAGAGAGAGAAAGAGAGGCTGAGAGAGAGGCTGAGAGAGAGAGAGAGGCTGAGAGAGAGAGAGAGAGAGAGAGAGGCTGAGAGAGGCAGAAATAGAGAGGCTGAGAGAGAGGAAGAGTGAGACAGAGAGAGAGAGAGCGTAGCAGAGAGAGAGGGGCTGATAGAGAGGCAGAGAGAGAGGCAGAGAGAGAGATGGCTGAGAGAGAGAGGCTGAGAGAGAGAGAAAGGCTGAGAGAGGCTGAAAGAGGCAGATAGAGAAAGGCTGAGAGAGAGAGAGAGAGAGAGAGAGAGAGAGAGAGAGAGAGAGAGAAACAGAGAGGAACAGAGAGAGAGAGGCCACCCATCTATCAGACAGTTCATCAGGACAAGTCATACCATTCTCACACACACATACACATACATACACTCTCTCTCACTCTCACTCTCTCACTCTCTCGTTCACTCATTCAGGGAATGTATGAATATGGTCTTTAATGGAATTCATTATTAATGTGTTACAGTAAAAGGAGCTGATAATGAAAACCACCAACACTGAGGCTGCCATTACAGTAAAAGGAGCTGTTAATGAACTCCACCAACACTGAGGCTGCCTTTACAGTTAAATCAAAATCAAATCATATTTTATTTGTCACATACACATGGTTAGCATATGTTAATTTGAGTGTAGCGAAAACTTGAGCTGTCAATGAACACCACCAACACTGAGGCTGCCATTACAGTGAAAGGAGCTGATAATGAACACCACCGACACTGAGGCTGCCTTTACAGTGAAAGGAGCTGATAATGAACTCCACAACAAGGCTGCCACAGTGAAAGGCTGCCATTACAGTGAAAGGAGCTGTTAATGAACTCCACCAACACTGAGGCTGCCATTACAGTGAAAGGAGCTGTTAACTGCTTATGGCTGGGGGGCAGTAATGAGTAGCTTGGATGAATAAGTTGCCCAAAGTAAACGGTCTGCTCCTCAGTCTCAGTTGCTAATATATGCATATTATTATTAGTATTGGATAGAAAACACTCTAAAGTTTCTAAAACTGTTTGAATGATGTCTGTCAGTATAGCAGAACTCATATGGCAGGCAAAAACCTGAGAAGAAATCAAAACAGGAAGTGAGAAATCTAGCTTTGTGTGTGTTCACCACAGTCCCCAATGAAATCCCCTTGAGATATTAATGATGTTGCACTGCCTAGGGGTTCCACTAGATGTCAACCATCTATGGAAATTTGAATGAGACCTCTGCTGTGTTGTGGGAGTGAATGAGAGCAGAATCTCTCAGGTGTCTGGCAGTGAGCCATTTTATGATCTCGCGCATTCCTCATGGTATCCACTTGCGTTCCATTCCTCATGGTATCCACCTGCGTTCCATTCCTCATGGTATCCACCTGCGTTCCATTCCTCATGGTATCCACCTGCGTTCCATTCCTCATGGTATCCACCTGCGTTCCATTCCTCATGGTATCCACCTGCGTTCCATTCCTCATGGTATCCACTGCGTTCCATTCCTCATGGTATCCACCTGCGTTCCATTCCTCATGGTATCCACCTGCGTTCCATTCCTCATGGTATCTACTTGGTTCCATTCCTCATGGTATCCACCTGAAGTTCCATTCCTCATGGTATCCATCCATTGCTCATGATTCCATTCCTCATGGTATCCACCTAGTTCCATTCCTCATGGTATCCACCTGCATTCCATTCCTCATGGTATTTTGTTCCATTCCTCATGGTATCCACCTGTTCCATTCCTCACGGTATGTTCCATTCCTCACGGTATCCAGCGTTCCATTCCTCACGGTTTCGACCTGCGTTCCATTCCTCATGGTATCCACCTGCATTCCATTCCTCATGGTATCCACTTGCGTTCCATTCCTCATGGTATCCACCTGCATTCCATTCCTCATGGTATCCACGTTCCATTCCTCATGGTATCCACCTGTGTTCCATTCCTCATGGTATCCACCTGCGTTCCATTCCTCATTGTATCCACTTGCGTTCCATTCCTCATGGTATCCACCTGCATTTCATGGTATCCACCTGCGTTCCATTCCTGGGGTTCACTTGAGTGTTCCATTCCTCATGGTAGATCACCTGCGTTCCATTCCTCATGGTATCCAATGCGTTCCATTCCTCATGGTATCCACCTGCGTTCCATTCCTCATGGTTTATGTTCCATTTCACGGTATCCACCTGCTCCATTCCTCACGGTATCCACCTGCGTTCCATTCCTCATGGTATCCACCTGCGTTCCATTCCTCATGGTATCCAGCGTTCCATTCCTCATGGTATCCACCTGCGTTCCATTGCTCATGGTATCCACCTGCGTTCCATTGCTCATGGTATCCACCTGCGTTCCATTCCTCATGGTATCCACCTGTGTTCCATTCCTCATGGTATCCACCTGCGTTCCATTCCTCATGGTATCCACCTGCGTTCCATTGCTCATGGTATCCACCTGCGTTCCATTGCTCATGTCAACACAAAGGAATTCTCCGGTTGGAACTTTATTGAAGCTATATGTTAAAAACATCCTAATGATTGAATCTGTACTTAGTTTGAAATGTTTCTTCGACCGGTAATATCACTTTTTGAAGTTTTTGTCCGACATAACGCTGACCAGAATGAAGGTATTTGGAACTAAATAACGGACATTATCGAACAAGACAAACATTTATTGTGGACCTGGGATTCCTGGAGTGCTTTCTGATGTAGATCATCAAAGGTAAGGGAATATTTATCATGTAATTTCTTGTTTATGTTGACATTAACATGGAGGCTATTGTGACTAATTTTAAAGGTTTTAAAAAATAAGGCACAGCGATTGCATTAAGGAGAGGTATATCTACAATTCCATGTGTATAACTTGTATTATGATCTACATTTATAATGAATATTTCTGTTGAATGATGTGGCTATGCAAAATCACTGGATGTTTTTTGGAATTAGTGAATGTAACGCATCAATGTAAACTCGTATTTTGATAGATATGAACTTTACTGAACAAAACATACATGTATTGTGTAACATGAAGTCCTATGAGTGTCATCTGATGAAGATCATCAAAGGTTAGTGATTACTTTTATCTCTATTTGTGCTTCTTGAAACTACTCTCTTTGGCTGGAAAAAGCATGGCTGTGTTTTTCTGTGGCTATGTGGTGACCTAACATAATCGCTTGTGGTGCTTTTGCTGTAAAGCCTATTTGAAATCGGACACTGTGGTGGGATTAACAACAAGATTACCTTTAAAATGGTATGAGATACATGTATGTTTGAGGAATTTTAATTATGAGATTTTTGATGTTTTGAAATTGGCGCCCTGCTCTTTCACTGGCTGTTGTCATATCGCTCCCGTTAACGGGATTGCAGCCATATTAATGAACACCCCCAACACTCAGGCTGCCATTACAGTGAAAGGAGCTGATAATGAACACCACCGACACTGAGGCTGCCATTACAGTGAAAGGAGCTGATAATGAACACCACCAACACTGAGGCTGCCATTACAGTGAAAGGAGCTGATAATGAACTCCACCGACACTGAGGCTGCCATTACAGTGAAAGGAGCTGATAATGAACTCCACCAACACTGAGGCTGCCATTACAGTGAAAGGAGCTGTTAATGAACTCCACCAACACTGAGGCTGCCATTACAGTGAAAGGAGCTGTTAACTGCTTATGGCTGGGGGGCAGTAATGAGTAGCTTGGATAAATAAGTTGCCCAAAGTAAACGGTCTGCTCCTCGGTCTCAGTTGCTAATATATGCATATTATTATTAGTATTGGATAGAAAACACTCTACAGTTTCTAAAACTGTTTGAATGATGTCTGTCAGTATAGCAGAACTCATATGGCAGGCAAAAACCTGAGAAGAAATCAAAACAGGAAGTGAGAAATCTGAGCTTTGTGTGTGTTCACCACAGTCCCCAATGAAATCCCCTTGAGATATTAATGATGTTGCACTGCCTAGGGGTTCCACTAGATGTCAACCATCTATGGAAATTTGAATGAGACCTCTGCTGTGTTGTGGGAGTGAATGAGAGCAGAATCTCTCAGGTGTCTGGCAGTCAGCCATTTTATGATCTTGCGCATTCCTCATGGTATCCACTTGCGTTCCATTCCTCATGGTATCCACTTGCGTTCCATTCCTCATGGTATCCACTTGCGTTCCATTCCTCATGGTATCCACTTGTGTTCCATTCCTCATGGTATCCACGTGCGTTCCATTCCTCATGGTATCCACTTGCGTTCCATTCCTCATGGTATCCACTTGTGTTCCATTCCTCATGGTATCCACCTGCGTTCCATTCCTCATGGTATCCACTTGCATTCCATTCCTCATGGTATCCACTTGCGTTCCATTCCTCATGGTATCCACCTGCGTTCCATTCCTCATGGTATCCACCTGCATTCCATTCCTCATGGTATCCACCTGCATTCCATTCCTCATGGTATCCACCTGCATTCCATTCCTCATGGTATCCACCTGCGTTCCATTCCTCTTGGTATCCACCTGCATTCCATTCCTCATGGTATCCACTTGCGTTCCATTCCTCATGGTATCCACCTGCGTTCCATTCCTCATGGTATCCACCTGTGTTCCATTCCTCATGGTATCTACTTGCGTTCCATTCCTCATGGTATCCGCCTGCGTTCCATTGCTCACGTAGACAAAGGAATACTCCGGTTGGAACTTTATTGAAGCTATATGTTAAAAACATCCTAATGATTGATTCTGTACTTAGTTTGAAATGTGTCTTCAACCTGTACTATAACTTTTTGAAGTTTTTGTCCGACATAACGCTGACCAGAATGAGCGTTTGGATATGTATACCAAACACGCTAACAAACGGAGGTATTTGGAACTAAATAACGGACATTATCGAACAAGACAAACATTTATTGTGGACCTGGGGTTCCTGGAGTGCTTTCTGATGTAGATCATCAAAGGTAAGGGAATATTTATCATGTAATTTCTTGTTTATGTTGACATTAACATGGAGGCTATTGTGACTAATTCTAAAGTTTTAAAAAAATAAGGCACAGCGATTGCATTAAGGAGAGGTATATCTACAATTCCATGTGTATAACTTGTATTATGATCTACATTTATGATGAGTATTTCTGTTGAATGATGTGGCTATGCAAAATCACTGGATGTTTTTGGAACTAGTGAATGTAACGCGTCAATGTAAACTCATATTTTGATAAATATGAACTTTATCAAACTAAACATACATGTATTGTGTAACATAAAGTCTTATGCGTGTCATCTGATGAAGATCATCAAAGGTTAGTGATTAATTTTATCTCTATTTGTGCTTTTTGAAACTACTCTCCATAATCGCTTGTGGTGCTTTTGCTGTAAATATATATATATATATATATCCTATTTAAAATCAGACACTGTGGTGGGATTAACAACAAGATTACCTTTAAAATGGTATAAGATACATGTGTGTTTGTCGCCCTGCACTTTGATTGGCTGTTGTCATATCATCCCGTTAACGGGATTGCAGCCCGTAAAGTTTTAACTCCACTTTCTAGGTTTGTTCTAGATACATTTTTCTGGCTAGCTTGTTAGCCTGCTGACTATTTGTGATTTTTGTGACTGGCTGGAAAAACGTTAACGGGATTGCAGCCATATTAATGAACACCCCCAACACTCAGGCTGCCATTACAGTTAAAGGAGCTGATAATGAGCAGCTTCTGATTAAAAAACATGCTGTCAAGGAAGATAGTCTATTGACCTGATGGATAACATGCGCACCTATGGTAACCACAAAACATACACCAATGGGTGCAGTGAAAGGATGGAGGCCCTAGTTTTGTAATCTCTTGGGCGGAATCTCTACAGTCGCCATAGAAACAAGAGAGAAATAAAATGTTTCTCTGAAGATATGAATATAATGTCTGTGCGTTTGGAAGTATGGGACATTTAATAGATGAAGTAACACACAGTTGTGATAATATCAACATACACACACAAAAACACACACACACACACGCACACACACACCAGAGACACCTCCCAGTCCCGTTATTGATTGATCAAATCATTAATGGAGCGGTTGATTAATCAGCGGATGGGAACCAATCACGTAAATTGATGACTCAGTTCAGGGAATGGGCTCGGTGACACACGCACACAGGGTTCCCTGTCACACACACACACACACACATACATAACTCTCTCTCACACACACACACACACACACACACACACACACACACACACACACACACACACACACACACACACATACATAACACACACACACACACACACACACACACACACATAACACACACACACTCTCTCTTGTTTCTTAGAACACAGGATGTGCTGCAGTATGGCTGGCTGTATAAGACAGCCATCTATAAGGAACCACCTTGTCTGTGCCTCTTGTCTTTCTCTGTTTGACAGGAGAAGGTTTGAAAAGCAACACACCATGTATACTGCAGCTGTTTTCCCACTCTAAAACGGTCCTTATTCCCTGTAATATAACTCCACTAGACCTATTTATTACAGTAGCAGCACCGGTCATTACCAACCCACTGTACACACACCCAGTAGGACGCATGATACACACATGTAGACACACCACTGCATGACACACACACACACACACACACGTAGGACACAACCACATGAAAAGCCAGGAGAGAAGAGAACCCGGTGGTCTGCTATGACAGGGCAGGACTGAAGAGAAGAGGAGGAGAGGGAACATGGTATCATAACAGCTGTATGGGCCATGGGGAAGGGAGTGGTACAGGGTGTAATAACCATGTACTCTCACGGAGATTCCGACGGAAGGACGGAAGGACTGGAGGACGGGAGGACTGGAGGACTGGAGGATGGGAGGACGGTAGGACGGGAGGATGGAAGGACTGGAGGACGGAAGGACGGGAGGACGGTAGGACGGGAGGACGGGAGGACTGGAGGACGGGAGGACTGGAGGCCTGGAGGACGGAAGGACGGGAGGACTGGAGGACGGGAGGACGGGAGGACTGGAGGACGGGAGGACGGAAGGATTGGGAGGATGGGAGGACAGGAGGATGGAAAGATTGGAAGGACGGGAGGACGGAAGGACGGAAGGACGGGAGGACTGGAGGACGGGAGGACTGGAAGACTGGAGGACGGGAGGACGGTAGGACGGGAGGATGGAAGGACTGGAGGACGGAAGGACGGGAGGATGGTAGGACGGAAGGACTGGAGGACGGGAGGACTGGAGGCCTGGAGGACGGAAAGACGGGAGGACTGGAGGACGGGAGGACGGGAGGACTGGAGGATGGGAGGACTAGAGGACTGGAGGACGGGAGGACGGGAGGACTGGAGGACGGAAGGACTGGAGGACTGGAGGACGGGAGGACGGTAGGACGGGAGGATTGAAGGACTGGAGGACGGGAGAACGGGAGGACGGGAGGACTGAGGACGGGAGGACGGGAGGACGGGAGGACGGGAGGACACATGGACGGGAGAACGGAAGGACGGGAGGACGGAAGGATTGGGAGGACGGGAGGACGGGAGGATGGAAAGATTGGAAGGACGGGAGGACGGGAGGACGGGAGGACAGGCGTGGCCCTATTCTGTGACTACAAAGCACTTTGCAGTTTACTCGAGTAAACATCTAAGGAACACTATATTTTACATATTACTGCAGTAAACATGCCGTTCTACGGAGAGTTTCCACTGAGAGTCTAGCGGTAGGCACAATCTGGGTCGATGCAACTGGAAGGGGAGCGGTGTAAAGTGTATCATGAAGTCTAACAGTACTGTCTGATACTTGTCTTTCATTTCACTTAAAAGGCAACAGTGTGTAAACAAAACAAGAGGTGATGTAAGGTTAGAATACTACTGTCAGGACTCTCTCGCTCCAGACAGAAACAATTGTAGCAGGCTAATGTCTGGATTAAACACATTGAGAAGAACTGAGCAGTGTTCTTGCTGGGCCAAGAAGAGTTGTCCATGTTGGAGGAGCTCTAAAAAAGGGCGGAGACCACCATCAGGCTTTCTATCATCATATGACCCAATTGAATCTCTCTGATGTGGTAAGAGTGACTCTAACCCAGAATCACAGGGTTCCTTCCAGGAACATACCCACTCAGAGAGAAGAGCAGTGTACTGTACTGTTTTCTACTCTGTTATAACTAACATTAACATTATATTTTCTGTTATAACTAACATTAACATTATATTATATGTTATAACTAACATTATATTATCTGTTATAACTAACTAACATAAATATAGTGTTTTCTTCTCTGTTATAACTAACTTCCACTAAATATAGTGAAGTTTTAAAGTATCTTCTAACTAACTAACATCCCCTAATTAAATATAGTAAATATATGTCTAAATATAAGTACTTTTATCTACTTTTAAGGTAAGTTGTCAGGTAAAGAGGATGAAATGTAGGAGAGAGAAACAGATGGGACAGAGAGACAGAGAGAAAGAGGGAGAAATAGAAGTATTGATGATGGTAGTAGTAGTAATGATGATGGTAGTTGTAGTAGTAGTAGTAATGATGATGGTAGTAGTAGTAATTATGATGTTAGTTGTAATAATGATGATGGTAGTAGTAGTAATGATGATGGTAGTAGTAATGATGATGGTAGTAGTAGTAATGATGATGGTAGTAGTAATGATGATGATGGTAGTAGTAGTAATGATGATGGTAGTTGTAGTAATGATGGTAGTAGAAATGATGATGTAGTAGTAGTAATGATGATGGTAGTAGAAATGATGATGTAGTAGTAGTAGTGATGATGGTAGTAGTAGTAATGATGATGATGGTAGTAGTAGTAATGATGATGGTAGTTGTAGTAATGATGATGGTAGTTGTAGTAATGATGATGGTAGTTGTAGTCCTGATGATGGTAGTTGTATTAATGATTATGGTAGTTGTAGACCTGATGATGGTAGTTGTAGTCCTGATGATGGTAGTTGTAGTCCTGATGATGGTAGTTGTAGTCCTGATGATGGTAGTTGTAGTAATGATGATGGTAGTAGTAATGATGATGGTAGTTGTAGTAATTATGATGGTAGTAGTAGTAATGATGGTAGTTGTAGTAATAATGATGGTAGTTGTAGTCCTGATGATGGTAGTTGTAGTCCTGATGATGGTAGTTGCAGTCCTGATGATGGTAGTTGTAGTCCTGATGATGGTAGTTGTAGTAGTAATGATGGTCGTTGTAGTAATAATGATGGTAGTAGTAGTAATGATGATGGTAGTTGTAGTAATAATGATGGTAGTTGTAGACCTGATGATGGTAGTTGTAGTAATGATGATGGTAGTTGTAGTCCTGATGATGGTAGTTGTAGTCCTGATGATGGTAGTTGTAGTAATAATGATGGTAGTAGTAGTAATGATGATGGTAGTTGTAGTAATAATGATTGTAGTTGTAGTCCTGATGATGGTAGTTGTAGACCTGATGATGGTAGTTGTAGTAATAATGATGGTAGTTGTAGTAATAATGATAGTAGTTGTAGTAATAATGATGGCAGTTGTAGTAATAATGATGGTAGTTGTAGTAATAATGATGGTAGTTGTAGTCCTGATGATGGTAGTTGTAGTCCTGATGTAATGGTGAGGATCACAGTTATAACTTAGTTATAGTTTTAGTAGGTAGAGATATTAGAAATGCTACTAGTGGTAAAGGTAGTCCTAGTAATGGTTGCTGTGCCCAAGAACACCAAGGTAACCTGTGTAAATGACTACCGACCCATTGCACTCACTTCTGTAGACATGAAGTGCTATGAAAGGCTGGTCATGGCTCACATCTACACCATCATCCCAGAAACCCTAGACCCACACCAATTTGCATTCTGCCCTAACAGATCCACAGATGATGCAATCTCTATTGCACTCCACACTGACCTTTCACACCTGGACAAAAGGAACACCTATGTGAGAATACTATTCATTGACTACAGCTCAGCGTTCAACACCATAGTGCCCTCAAAGCTCATCACTAAGCTCAGGACCCTGGGACTAAACACCTCCCTCTGCAGCTGGATCCCGGACTTCATGACGGGCGCCCCCAGGTGGTAAGGGTAGGTATCAACACATCCTCAACACGGGGGCCCCTCAGGGGTGCGTGCTCAGCCCCTTCCTGTACTCCCTGCTCACTCATGACTGCACAGCCAGGCACGACTCCAACACCATCATTAAGTTTGCAGATGACACAACAGTGGTAGGCCTGATCACCGACAACGACGAGACAGCCTCGGGACGAGATCAGAGACCTGACAGTGTGGTGCAAGGACAATAACCTCTCCCTCAACGTGATCAAGACAAAGGAGATGATTGTGGACTACAGGAAAAGGAGGGCCGTGCATGCCCCCATTATCACCGACGGGGCTGTAGTGGAGCAGGTTGAGAGCTTCAGATTTCTTGGCGTCCACTAACATGGTCCCAAACACACCAAGACAGTTGTGAAGAGGGCACGACAAAACATATTCCCCCTCAGATGGTAGCTGTAGTAATGATGATGGTAGTTGTAGTAATGATGATGGTAGTAGTAGTAATGATGATGGTAGTAATAATAATGATGATAGTAGTAGTAGTAATGATGATGGTAGTTGTAGTAATGATGATGGTAGTAGTATTGATGATGGTAGTAGTAGTGATGATGATGGTAGTAGTAGCAATGATGGTAGTTGTAGTAATGATGGTAGTAGAAATGATGATGGTAGTAGTAGTGATGATGGTAGTAGTAATGATGGTAGTTGTAGTAACGATGGTAGTAGTAATGATGATGGTAGTAGTAGTAGTGATGATGGTAGTAGTAGTGATGATGGTAGTTGTAATGATGATGGTAGTAGTAGTGATGATGGTAGTTGTAGTAATGATGGTGGTAGTAGTAGTAATGTTTTCAGGGGACTGAAAAGATTCGGCATGGGTCCTCAGATCCTCAAAAGGTTACAGCTGCACCATCAACAACACCCTGACGGTTTGCATCACTTCCTGGTTTGCATCACTTCCTGGTATGGCAACTGCTCGGCCTCCGACCGCAAGGCACTACAGAGGGTAGTGTGTACGGCCCAGTACATCACCGGGGCAAAGCTTCTTGCCATCCAGGACCTCTGGGGCAGCGTAGCCTAGTGGTTAGAGCGTTGGACTAGTAACCGGAAGGTTGCGAGTTCAAACCCCCGAGCTGACAAGGTACAAATCTGTCGTTCTGCCCCTGAACAGGCAGTTAACCCACTGTTCCTAGGCCTTCATTGAAAATAAGAATTTGTTCTTAACTGACTTGCCTGGTTAAATAAAGGTTAAATTTTAAATTTTAAAAATTTTAAATACCAGGCGGTGTCAGAGGAAGGCCATAAAAATTGTCAAAGACTCCAGCCACCCAAGTCATAGACTGTTCTTTCTGCTACCGCATGGCAAACGGTACCGGAGCGCCAAGTCTAGGTCCAAGAGGCTTCTAAACAGCTTCTACCCCCAAGCCAGAAGACTCCTGAACATCTAATCAAAACTATTTGCATTGCCCCCACCCCCCCACCCCCCTTCCACGCTGCTGCTACTCTCTGTTATTATCTATACATAGTCACTTTAATAACTCTACCTACATGTACATAATTACCTCGACACCGGTGCCCCCGCACATTGACTCTGCACAGGTACCCCCTGTATATAGCTATTGTTATTTTAATGCTACTCTATAATTATTTGTTGCTTTTATTTCTTTTTTTTGTGTTTATTTTTCTTAAAACTACATTGTCGGTTAAGGTCTTGTAAGTAAGCATTTCACTGTAAGGTCTACTACACCTGTTGTATTCAGCATTTCACTGTAAGGTCTACTACACCTGTTGTATTCAGCATTTCACTGTAAGGTCTACTACACCTGTTGTATTCAGCATTTCACTGTAAGGTCTACTACACCTGTTGTATTCAGCATTTCACTGTAAGGTCTACTACACCTGTTGTATTCAGCATTTCACTGTAAGGTCTACTACACCTGTTGTATTCAGCATTTCACTGTAAGGTCTACTACACCTGTTGTATTCAGCATTTCACTGTAAGGTCTACTACACCTGTTGTATTCAGCATTTCACTGTAAGGTCTACTACACCTGTTGTATTCAGCATTTCACTGTAAGGTCTACTACACCTGTTGTATTCAGCATTTCACTGTAAGGTCTACTACACCTGTTGTATTCAGCATTTCCCTGTAAGGTCTACTACACCTGTTGTATTCAGCATTTCACTGTAAGGTCTACTACACCTGTTGTATTCAGCATTTCCCTGTAAGGTCTACTACACCTGTTGTATTCAGCATTTCACTGTAAGGTCTACTACACCTGTTGTATTCAGCATTTCACTGTAAGGTCTACTACACCTGTTGTATTCAGCATTTCACTGTAAGGTCTACTACACCTGTTGTATTCAGCATTTCACTGTAAGGTCTACTACACCTGTTGTATTCAGCATTTCACTGTAAGGTCTACTACACCTGTTGTATTCAGCATTTCACTGTAAGGTCTACTACACCTGTTGTATTCAGCATTTCACTGTAAGGTCTACTACACCTGTTGTATTCAGCATTTCACTGTAAGGTCTACTACACCTGTTGTATTCAGCATTTCACTGTAAGGTCTACTACACCTGTTGTATTCAGCATTTCACTGTAAGGTCTACTACACCTGTTGTATTCAGCATTTCACTGTAAGGTCTACTACACCTGTTGTATTCAGCATTTCACTGTAAGGTTTCACTGTTGTATTCAGCATTTCACTGGTCTACTACACCTGTTGTATTCAGCATTTCACTGTAAGGTCTACTACACCTGTTGTATTCAGCATTTCACTGTAAGGTCTACTACACCTGTTGTATTCAGCATTTCACTGTAAGGTCTACCTACACCTGTTGTATTCAGCATTTCACTGTAAGGTCTACCTACACCTGTTGTATTCAGCATTTCACTGTAAGGTCTACTACACCTGTTGTATTCAGCATTTCCCTGTAAGGTCTACTACACCTGTTGTATTCAGCATTTCACTGTAAGGTCTACTACACCTGTTGTATTCAGCATTTCACTGTAAGGTCTACTACACCTGTTGTATTCTCGGGCCGACTCTTTTCTCTGTGTATATCAATGATGTTGCTCTTGCTGCGGGCGATTCCCTGATCCACCTCTACGCAGACGACACCATTCTATATACTTTCGGCCCGTCATTGGACACTGTGCTATCTAACCTCCAAACAAGCTTCAATGCCATACAACACTCCTTCCGTGGCCTCCAACTGCTCTTAAACGCTAGTAAAACCAAATGCATGCTTTTCAACCGATCGCTGCCTGCACCCGCATGCCCGACTAGCATCACCACCCTGGATGGTTCCGACCTTGAATATGTGGACATCTATAAGTACCTAGGTGTCAGGCTAGACTGCAAACTCTCCTTCCAGACTCATATCAAACATCTCCAATCAAAAATCAAATCAAGAGTCGGCTTTCTATTCCGCAACAAAGCCTCCTTCACTCACGCCGCCAAGCTTACCCTAGTAAAACTGACTATCCTACCAATCCTCGACTTTGGCGATGTCATCTACAAAATGGCTTCCAACACTCTACTCAGCAAACTGGATGCAGTCTATCACAGTGCCATCCGTTTTGTCACTAAAGCACCTTATACCACCCACCACTGCGACTTGTATGCTCTAGTCGGCTGGCCCTTGTTACATATTCGTCGCCAGACCCACTGGCTCCAGGTCATCTACAAGTCCATGCTAGGTAAAGCTCCGCCTTATCTCAGTTCACTGGTCACGATGGCAACACCCATCCGTAGCACGCGCTCCAGCAGGTGTATCTCACTGATCATCCCTAAAGCCAACACCTCATTTGGCCGCCTTTCGTTCCAGTACTCTGCTGCCTGTGACTGGAACGAATTGCAAAAATCGCTGAAGTTGGAGACTTTTATCTCCCTCACCAACTTCAAACATCAGCTATCTGAGCAGCTAACCGATCGCTGCAGCTGTACATAGTCTATTGTTAAATAGCCCACCCATTTTCACCTACCTCATCCCCATACTGTTTTCATTTATTTACTTTTCTGCACTTTTGCACACCAATATCTCTACCTGTACATGACCATCTGATCATTTATCACTCCAGTGTTAATCTGCAAAATTGTAATTATTCGCCTACCTCCTCATGCCTTTTGCACACATTGTATATAGACTCCCCCCTTTGTTTTCTACTGTGTTATTGACTTGTTAATTGTTTATTCCATGTGTAACTCTGTGTTGTCTGCTCACACTGCTATGCTTTATCTTGGCCAGGTCGCAGTTGCAAATGAGAACTTGTTCTCAACTAGCCTACCTGGTTAAATAAAGGTGAAATAAAAAAATAAAATAAAAAAATAGGAGAAACACCAGATTGAGGCTCTGCATGCAGAAGACATGAACCTGTAAAAGAGTCTCCTAAGCAAGCTGTTCACAAACACAAACACACCCCACAGAGCCCCAGGACAGCAACTCGATTAGACCCAACCAAATCAGGAAAAAACACATTGGAAAGAATTAACAAAGAAACAGAGTAAACTATAATGCTATTTGGCCCTACCCAGAGAGTTCACAGTGGCAGAATACCTGACCACTGTGACTGACCCAAACGTAAGGAAAGATTTAACTATGTACAGACTCAGTGAGCATAGCCTTGCTATTGAGAAAGGCTGCCGTAGACAGACCTGGCTCTCAAGAGAAGACAGGCTATGTTCACACTGCCCACAATATGAGGTGGAAACTGAGCTGCACTTCCTAACCTCCTGCCAAATGTATTGTGTTTGAGTGAAATAAGGTGACCTGTTGCCACGAGAAAAGGGCAACCAGTGAAGAACAAACACCATTGTAAATACAACCCATATTTATGCTTATTTATTTTCCCTTGTGTACTTTAACCATTTGTACATTGTTACAACACTGTATATATACATAATATGACATTTGTAATGTCTTTATTCTTTTGGAACTTCTGTGAGTTTAATGTTTACTGTTCATTTTTATTGTTTATTTCACTTTTGTTTATTATCTACTTCACTTGCTTTGGAAATGTTAATGTTTCCCATGCTAATAAATCCCTTAAATTGAAATTGCGAGAGAGAAAAAGAGAGAGAGGTTATTCTTCTTCTGTAATGTCTACTGTAATGTTTGACTCTCCTTGCAATAAGGAACCTTTTTTAAGTATAGTGTTGAGATAGTTGTATGGTCTTCAGTGGAGATTGGCTGTATGGGAGAAGGGCGAGGTTAGTTCTGTTCTGTAGGGATATAAATGTCTGATAATTGTATAGGACTGAAATACAGGGATGTCTACCAGCCACCGACACAGAGAGAGAGAGAGAGAGAGAGAGAGAGATAAAGGTGAAATAAAAATTAAATAAAAATAGGAGAAACACCAGATTGAGGCTCTGCATGCAGAAGACATGAACCTGTAAAAGAGTCTCCAAGAACATCAGAGGGCAGGATACTTTCATGTACTCTGTCATTCTGTTAACAACCCATATTAAAACTCATTACCCCTGTCTCTCTTTCTGTTTCTCTACTTCCCCCCTCACTCTTTCCCTCTTGCTCGTTCTCTCTCTCGTTCTCTCTCTCGTTCTCTCTCTCGTTCTCTCTCTCGTTCTCTCTCTCGTTCTCTCTCTCGTTCTCTATCTCGTTCTCTCTCTCGTTCTCTCTCGTTCTCTCTCTCGTTCTCTCTCTCGTTCTCTCTCTCGTTCTCTATCTCGTTCTCTCTCTCGTTCTCTCTCTCGTTCTCTCTCTCGTTCTCTCTCTCGTTCTCTCTCTCGTTCTCTCTCGTTCTCTCTCTCGTTCTCTCTCTCGTTCTCTCTCTCGTTCTCTCTCTCGTTCTCTCTCTCGTTCTCTCTCTCGTTCTCTCTCTCGTTCTCTCTCTCGTTCTCTCTCTCGTTCTCTCTCTCGTTCTCTCTCTCGTTCTCTCTCTCGTTCTCTCTCTCGTTCTCTCTCTCGTTCTCTCTCTCATTCTCTCTCGTTCTCTTTCTCTCTCTCGTTCTCTCTCTCATTCTCTCTCTCGTTCTCTCTCTCGTTCTCTATCTCGTTCTCTCTCTCGTTCTCTCTCTCGTTCTCTCTCTCGTTCTCTCTCTCGTTCTCTCTCTCGTTCTCTCTCTCGTTCTCTCTCTCGTTCTCTCTCTCGTTCTCTCTCTCGTTCTCTCTCTCGTTCTCTCTCTCGTTCTCTCTCTCGTTCTCTCTCTCTCTGTATTCAATTTCAATTCAATTCAAGGGGCTTTATTGACATGGGAAACATATGTTTACATTGTTGAAGCAAGTGAAGTAGATAATAAACAAAAGTGAAATAAACAATCAAAATGAACAGTAAACATTACACTCACAAAAGTTCCAAAAGAATAAAAGACATTTCAAATGTTATATTATGTCAATATACAGTGTTGTAACGATGTACAAATGGTTAAAGTACAAAAGGGAAAATAATTAACATACATATAGGTTGTGTTTGTTCTTCACTGGTTGCCCTTTTCTTGTGGCAACAGGTCACATATCTTGCTGCTGTGATGCACACTGTGGTATTTCACCCAGTAGATATGGGAGTTTATCAAAGTTGTATGTGTTTTCAAATTCTTTGTGGGTTTGTGTAATCTGAGGGAAATATGTCTCTCTAATATGGTCATACGTTTGGCAGGAGGTTAAGAAGTGCAGCTCAGTTTCCACCTCATTTTGTGGTCAGTGGGCACATAGCCTGTCTTCTCTTGAGAGCCAGGTCTGCCTACAGCGGCCTTTCTCAATAGCAAGGCTACACTCACTGAGTCTGTACATAGTCAAAGCTTTCCTTAATTTTTGGTCAGTCACAGTTTTTTACCTATATTTAAACTAGGCAAGTCAGTTAAGAACAAATTCTTTGTTTACAATAACGGCCTACACCGGCCAAACCCGGACCACGCTGGGCCAATTGTGCGCCACCCTATGTGACTCCCGGCCGGTTGTGATACAGTCTGGAATCAAACCAGGGTGTCGTAGTGACGCCTCTAGCACTGAGATGCCTTAGACCGCTGCGCCACTGTGTACTCTCTGTTTAGGGTCATTCCAATGTGTCAAGTAATTATCTTTTAGTTTTCTCATGATTTGGTTGGGTCTAATCTCTCTGTCTCTCTCACACACTCAACTATGAACTAACAGGTCTTCATCCTGAGAGATTATGATTACCTAATCCTCTATGATATTCCACATTAATCATAACAGTTTTTACATATTTTAGTAATCTTATGCTAAAGTGAGTGGTTATTAACAAAAATAGAATACAATTTAAGGGGTAGAATATTCCCTTAGCCTTAGGTACAGATTTAGGATCAGCTTACTCTTCCAAAACCTTGACCATAAACATCGGGGAGGGAGGTCTCAAAACAGACCTTGGGTCAGTGTGTAGGAAGCCAGTTCATTCCCCAGCTATAACAGAGCAGCGCTGTTGCCACTTGATACTAAAGATCAGTGTTTCCTGTCTTGCTACGCCACCTGCTGATCATTTTATTCAACTACATCCTCTAAAATAATCACTTCTAGAGGCCCCATGTGGCCTATTGAGGTATTGCAGGGTTCTCTCAAATAGGCCTCTTCCCTACCTTCCTCCCTTCTCCCACAGGTCTCCTCTACTGCAGCTGCCTGAATCACTTCTCCCTGGTCTTTTCTCAATTGCATACTCCACACATCCTCTCTCATCACCTTCTCAAACCCCATTGGAAGAGGAGGTCAGGGGAGGGACCTTCGGGCTTTCTCATCCAATGGGTTTTGATAAGGAGACGATGGGGAGAGTACGGGAGGAGTACGCAATTGAGATTCTCCCCCGTCTGCCTCAGTGTCCCTACCTGTCGATCAGTGTGAACGCCTAGATACAGGTGAAATGACAGGACTACAGGGTGTAGAAGAGTGTGGCTGTTGGGGCTTCTTCTTGTCACAGAGGTACAACACTAAGGGTAATGGGTAGTGCCCTAATAGGGCGTTGGTATCACCACGAGCCACCAGAACAGCTTCAATGAGCCTTGGCAAAGATTCTACGACTGCCTGGAACTTTCTTGGAGTGATGCGTCATCATTCTTCCATGACAAATTCGGGCACCGCTCCAGAATCTACCGTAAGTGTTACATTGGGTTGAGTAAGTGTTACATTGGGTTGAGTAAGTGTTACATTGGGTTGAGTAAGTGTTAAATTGGTTTGAGTAAGTGTTAAATTGGTTTGAGTAAGTGTTCAATTGGTTTGAGTAAGTGTTAAATTGGTTTGAGTAAGTGTTAAATTGGTTTGAGTAAGTGTTAAATTGGTTTGAGTAAGTGTTAAATTGGTTTGAGTAAGTGTTCAATTGGGTTGAGTAAGTGTTCAATTGGGTTGAGTAAGTGTTCAATTGGGTTGAGTAAGTGTTCAATTGGGTTGAGTAAGTGTTCAATTGGGTTGAGTAAGTGTTCAATTGGGTTGGGATCTGGTGACTGAGACAGCCACTGAATATCAAGAAATATCAGCAAGTTGAGCAGTCTTTGTCACTGAATCTCCTGGCAAATGTGTCCCAACAACCACCCCTCTTTTAAAGTCCCAGAGATATCTTCTTCTAGCCATGGTGAGCAAAATAATTGGCTGGGCTATTTACAGATGGGCTGTGTACAGCTGCAGCGATCAGTAAGCTGCTCAGATAGCTGATGCTTAAAGTTAGTGAGGGAGATATAAGTCTCCAACTTCAGCGACTTTTGCAATTCGTTCCAGTCACTGGCAGCAGAGAACTGGAAGGAAAGGCGGCCAAAGGAAGTGTTGGCTTTGGGGATGACCAGTGAGATATACCTGCTGGAGCGCGTGCTTCTAGTGGGTGTTGTTATCGTGACCAGTGAGCTGAGATAAGGCGGAGCTTTACCTAGCAAAGACTTAGATGACCTGGAGCCAGTGGATCTGGCGAAGAATATATAGCGAGGGCCAGCCAACGAGAGCGTACAGGTCCCAGTGGTGGGTAGTATATGGGGCTTTGGTGACAAAACGGATGGCACTGTAATAGACTGCATCCAATTTGTTGAGTAGAGTGTTGGAGGCTATTTTGTAAATGACATTGCCAAAGTCGAGGATCGGTAGGATGGTCAGTTAATACATGACCCTAAGCATGATGGGATGTTCATTTCACACCTGTGTGGCAGCACCTGCTTTCAGTATCCCTCATTTACTCAAGTTACCTGTACCTGTATATATTTATAACAATATGCCAATATGCACATTTTACATATGGGGTGGCCCCGGGAGAGGAACCCTCTAACCTGACGCAAGAGCCATGCTCTACCAACTGAGCCATACTGTTAATGACATCATCACTACTGTTAATGACACCATCACTACTGTTAGAGGGAACTGATCCAGTCAGAGGAAACAGGTCCAGTCAGAGGGAACAGGACCAGTCAGAGGGAACAGGTCCAGTCAGAGGGAACAGGACCAGTCAGAGGAAACAGGACCAGTCAGAGGAAACAGGACCAGTCAGAGGAAACAGGACCAGTCAGAACAGGACCAGTCAGGAAACCAGTCAGAGGAAACAGGACCAGTCAGAGGGAACAGGTCCAGTCAGAGGAAACAGGACCAGTCAGAGGTCCAGGAACAGGTCCAGTCAGAGGAAACAGGACCAGTCAGAGGAAACAGGACCAGTCAGAGGGAACAGGACCAGTCAGAGGAAACAGGACCAGTCAGAGGAAACAGGACCAGTCAGAGGGAACAGGTCCAGTCAGAGGAAACAGGTCCAGTCAGAGGAAACAGGACCAGTCAGAGGAAACAGGACCAGTCAGAGGGAACAGGTCCAGTCAGAGGAAACAGGACCAGTCAGAGGGAACAGGACCAGTCAGAGGAAACAGGACCAGTCAGAGGAAACAGGACCAGTCAGAGGGAACAGTCAGAGGAAACAGGACCAGTCAGAGGGAACAGGTCCAGTCAGAGGAAACAGGACCAGTCAGAGGAAACAGGACCAGTCAGAGGGAACAGGACCAGTCAGAGGGAACAGGTCAGACCAACAGTCAGGGAACAGGACCAGTCAGAGGACCAACAGGACCAGTCAGAGGAAACAGGACCAGTCAGAGGGAACAGGTCCAGGACCAGTCAGAGGAAACAGGACCAGTCAGAGGAAACAGGACCAGTCAGGAGGAAACAGGACCAGTCAGAGGAAACAGGACCAGTCAGAGGAAACAGGACCAGTCAGAGGGAACAGGACCAGTCAGAGGAAACAGGACCAGTCAGAGGAAACAGGACCAGTCAGAGGAAACAGGACCAGTCAGAGGGAACAGGACCAGTCAGAGGAAACAAACAGGACCAGTCAGAGGAAACAGGACCAGTCAGAGGAAACAGGACCAGTCAGAGAGGAAACAGGACCAGTCAGAGGGAACAGGACCAGTCAGTCAGGAAACAGGACCAGTCAGAGGGAACAGGACCAGTCAGGAAACACCAGTCAGAGGAAACAGGACCAGTCAGAGGGAACAGGACCAGTCAGAGGAAACAGGACCAGTCAGAGGGAACAGGACCAGTCAGAGGAAACAGGACCAGTCAGAGGAAACAGGTCAGAGGGAACAGGACCAGTCAGAGGAAACAGGTCAGAGGGAACAGGACCAGTCAGAGGGAACAGGTCAGGACCAGGGAACAGGACCAGTCAGAGGGAACAGGTCAGAGGGAACAGGACCAGTCAGGAGGAAACAGGTCAGAGGGAACAGGTCCAGTCAGAGGAAACAGGGTCAGAGGAAACAGGGTCCAGTCAGAGGAAACAGGACCAGGTCAGAGGAAACAGGTCAGTCAGGGAACAGGACCAGTCAGAGGAAACAGGTCAGAGGGAACAGGACCAGTCAGAGGGAACAGGTCAGAGGGAACAGGACCAGTCAGAGGGAACAGGACCAGTCAGAGGAAACAGGACCAGTCAGAGGGAACAGGACCAGTCAGAGGGAACAGGACCAGTCAGAGGAAACAGGACCAGTCAGAGGAAACAGGTCCAGTCAGAGGGAAAACAGGACCAGTCAGAGGAAACAGGAACCAGTCAGAGGAAACAGGTCCAGTCAGAGGAAACAGGTCAGAGGGAACAGGACCAGTCAGAGGGAACAGGTCCAGTCAGAGGAAACAGGACCAGTCAGAGGAGAGAGGACCAGTCAGAGGAAACAGGACCAGTCAGAGGAAACAGGACCAGTCAGAGGAAACAGAACCAGTCAGAGGAAACAGGTCCAGTCAGAGGAAACAGGTCCAGTCAGAGGAAACAGGTCAGAGGGAACAGGACCAGTCAGAGGAACAGGAACAGGACCAGTCAGAGGGAACAGGTCCAGTCAGAGGGAACAGGACCAGTCAGAGGAAACAGGACCAGTCAGAGGAAACAGGACCAGTCAGAGGAAACAGGACCAGTCAGAGGAAACAGGACCAGTCAGAAACAGGTCCAAACAGGAAACAGGACCAGTCAGACCAGGAAACAGGTCAGAGGAAACAGGACCAGTCAGAGGAAACAGGTCAGAGGAAACAGGTCCAGTCAGAGGAAACAGGTCAGAGGAAACAGGACCAGTCAGAGGAAACAGGACCAGTCAGAGGAAACAGGTCCAGTCAGAGGAAACAGGTCCAGTCAGAGGAAACAGGTCAGAGGAAACAGGACCAGTCAGAGGAAACAGGTCAGAGGGAACAGGTCCAGTCAGAGGGAACAGGTCAGAGGGAACAGGTCCAGTCAGAGGAAACAGGTCAGAGGGAACAGGTCAGAGGAAACAGGTCAGAGGAAACAGGTACAATCATCCACAAAACGAAGTAAGAAAAAAAAAACTTGAATAAAGTTTCTAGAAATCCTTCAGATAAGAGAAAATGACTAGAAAATGACCGTTTGGTGACGCGTGGGTTGTACAGCATATAGCTTACATCACCAAGGTACCATACATGCCCTTAGTGGAGGCCACTGGGTTACCTATCTACCGTACTGTATGTTTGGGTAGAATATTTCTGCTGCGCTCCTATACCGCATATTAGGGGGCAGCCGGTGAGAAAAACAAAACGGGAGCAGAGTCCTAGCTCGCAACAGTGACGTCAGCGGCGAGGACAGTCCAACCCGCCCCGCGCAGGGCCCGGTCATTGGTGGAGCGCAGGACAGCGAGCGGCGCGGTGGATAGACTGCCGCTACGCTATTGGGGGAGGGAAGACAAACTGGATCCGAACAACAAAAAAGACCAGATAACAACAATATCAAGTTGGAAATAGAAAGCGCGATACGCGGCTGCTCGAACATATTTACCCGTTAAAAATACTTTGGGTAAGAAAATGTGTTTTATATTCTGTTTTTTTTTTACGTTATCAAACCGAGTCGACTGCGTGGTTGGTGGTGTTGCTAAGTTTTCCATTGTCTCCAGGATCGAAGAGCACCGAAACAATTGTAGCATTTGAGCTAATTTGGGTGTGCTTGAATGTAACTACTTGTTCATTTTAATGATATCACATTATACCCCGCTTTTCTCCACGGTAAACATAACTTTATCGTGCCGGTGTATGATAACGTTGATACCTTTGGACCAAGGAGCGGAGAAAGTTGTGTTTGTGTGCGTGCACTTATAAGCAAATAAATATTGTTGCAACATCGTGAAAGATTATTCAACCGAGACTAACGTTGTGTGTCAGTTTTAATCACAATAAGGGTTTAAACATGAATTATATGTTTGGTTACATCATTTGTTATAACTATGGTATTATATAATTAGGCCTAGATACTACCAATATAGTGTTTCTTGTAAGTCTATTCCTGTGTGTGTGATGGTGAATTCAAGGTTAGTTGTTTGTCTTTCATTCATTCCAATGTGTGATTAGCCTGGTTCCTCTCTAGGTTCTGGCCTTTCTAGGGAGTTTTTCCTAGCCACCGTACTTCTTTCTACACCTGCATTGCTTGCTGTTTGGGGTTTTAGACTGGGTTTCTGTACAGCACTTTGAGATATCAGCTGATGTACGAAGGGCTATATAAATACATTTGATTTGATTGACTGGGATTTGAACTCAGGGCACCAGGATGCCAAGACTGAGTTGGCCTCCTGAGCTAAAGCTTGGTACAAAGATTCAGGGTCTATTCAGGGTCAAGCACATTTGTGTAATAATGTTGTCTTCCTCTCCTCTCTGCCTCTTTTCTCTTTCTCCCCCCTTTCTGCTATCTCTCTCTGCCCTCTCTTGCTCCCCTCTCTCTCTCTCTCCATCCCTCTTCCCCTCTCTCTCTCCATCCCTCTTCCCCTCTCTCTCTGCCCTCTCTCCATCTCTTCTGCCATCTCTCCATCTCTCTCTCTCTCTCCATCCCTCTTCCCCTCTCTCTCTCCATCCCTCTTCCCCTCTCTCTCTCCATCCCTCTTCCCCTCTGTCATCTCACTGCTTTCTCGTTTCCCCTCTGTCATCTCACTGCTTTCTCGTTTCCCCTCCTCACTCACTCTTCCTCCATAGATGTCAGCATGGCTCAGATGTTTACTATATCAGACAGTGAGTCAGAGCCCTCAGAGGAGGTAGGAGAAACCGAAAAGGACCAATCGTCTGCCGGAAAGGGGATGACTGGCGGTCCAATAGGCCACGCCCTCACTGTGCCTGAGATGAGACTGGCAGGTAGGACGCCCCAGAGGACTCTGGGAAATAACCACTATTGGTCTTACCAGGGTCGTGTTCATTAGGCCCCAAGCGGAAGAAAACGCACTGAAACAAGGATGGACTAGCTGGACTTTTCCAATAAGAAACGCAAAAATGTTTTCCACTGCGAGCCCTAATGAATATCACCCTGATAGTTAACCACTCATAATGAACCCCAATAACATCTACTATCTTGTTGCTATGGCTGTCATAATGAACCCCAGTAACATCTACTATCTTGTTGCTATGGCTGTCATAATGAACCCCAGTAACATCTACTATCTTGTTGCTATGGCTGTCATAATGAACCCCAGTAACATCTACTATCTTGTTGCTATGGCTGTCATAATGAACCCCAGTAACATCTACTATCTTGTTGCTATGGCTGTCATAATGAACCCCAATAACATCTACTATCTTGTTGCTATGGCTGTCATAATGAACCCCAGTAACATCTACTATCTTGTTGCTATGGCTGTCATAATGAACCCCAGTAACATCTACTATCTTGTTGCTATGGCTGTCATAATGAACCCCAATAACATCTACTATCTTGTTGCTATGGCTGTCATAATGAACCCCAGTAACATCTACTATCTTGTTGCTATGGCTGTCATAATGAACCCCAGTAACATCTACTATCTTGTTGCTATGGCTGTCATAATGAACCCCAATAACATCTACTATCTTGTTGCTATGGCTGTCATAATGAACCCCAATAACATCTACTATCTTGTTGCTATGGCTGTCATAATGAACCCCAATAACATCTACTATCTTGTTGCTATGGCTGTCATAATGAACCCCAGTAACATCTACTATCTTGTTGCTATGGCTGTCATAATGAACCCCAGTAACATCTACTATCTTGTTGCTATGGCTGTCATAATGAACCCCAGTAACATCTACTGTCTTGTTGCTATGGCTGTCATAATGAACCCCAGTAACATCTACTATCTTGTTGCTATGGCTGTCATAATGAACCCCAGTAACATCTACTATCTTGTTGCTATGGCTGTCATAATGAACCCCAGTAACATCTACTATCTTGTTGCTATGGCTGTCATAATGAACCCCAGTAACATCTACTGTCTTGTTGCTATGGCTGTCCTCTGTTTGGCACTCGGCAATAAGGAGATGGATTGGAGTTTTGGCCAATGCGATAGACTAGTGTCCTGTCCAGGGGGTGTACTTGTACATCAAGATGCCCCACTACAGAAACAGGGGACAGGCTCCTGCCCTATCGGCTGTTCTGGTTCACAGACAAGGCCACAGACAACTCTCCCTCTTCTCTCTCCTATAGGAGAGGGTCGGTTGAGGATGAACTCAGAGTCCCAGGCCCAGGAGCTCCAGGGTAGGGGGCCAGGGGTGGAAGGCGTGCCCACAGACGGAGCATCTTTCCGGGGTCGCTCCCAGTCGGCCCCCCCTGCCCTCTGGGCGGCCAAGAGATACGGGCGGCAGCTCCGACGCATGAGTGACGAGTTCGATACGTGGCTGGATAAAGGGGTGAGACGTGGGTCTGTGGGAGAAAGGAGGGGGTGAGACGTGGGTCTGTGGGAGAGAGGAGGGGGTGAGACGTGGGTCTGTGGGAGAAAGGAGGGGGTGAGACGTGGGTCTGTGGGAGAGAGGAGGGGGTGAGACGTGGGTCTGTGGGAGAGAGGAGGGGGTGAGACGTGGGTCTGTGGGAGAGAGGAGGGGGTGAGACGTGGGTCTGTGGGAGAGAGGAGGGGGTGAGACGTGAGTCTGTGGGAGAGGAGGGGGTGAGACGTGGGTCTGTGGGAGAGAGGAGGGGGTGAGACGTGGGTCTGTGGGAGAGAGGAGGGGGTGAGACGTGGGTCTGTGGGAGAGAGGAGGGGGAACGGGGGGGGGGGGAGGATGAGTGAGACGTGGGGCTGTGGAAGGGGGAAGGAGGGGTGAGAGGACGGGTTGTGGGAGGATAGAGTGGAGATGAGATGCTTCAATCTTGTATCAACAAAAAATTAAATAGGCCCCAAAATAAACAGTGTTCCTTTCTTTCTCTCGCTCTATTGCATAACCCTTGACCTCTATAGGAGATGAGGCGGGTGAAGAGTGCGGGAGCAGCCAAACAGATGACCAAGTCCCCCAGCTGGTGGGCCTACCTGTTCAGTCATAAGGAGACAGAGACAGAACATACCCCTATCATCCCACCACGATCATCTGAGTAGAGAGGAGGATGGGGGTGGAGGGGGGGCGAGAGAGATGGAGAAGAGAGAGGATTGGAAGGAGGAAGGGAGAGACAGAGGATGGAGAGAGGGATGGGCCTACCTGTTCTCTCACCAAGAGACAGAACCCACCGTAATCGTACCGCTATTGAACCACGGGCATCAGAGTACAGAGAAGGGGATGTTTCCCATGCCAATAAAGCCCCTTGAATTGAAATTGGGAGAGAAAAAGAGGGGGACAGAAGATGGATTGAGAAAGGGAGAGATGGGCCTCCCTGTTCTCAGCTGCTACTGACCCACAATCAGCAAAGTGTAGAGAGGGATGGAGGGAGAGGAAGGGGAGAGGAAAGAGAGAGACAGGAGAGAGGGATGGAGGGAGAGGAAGGAGAGGGGATGGAGAGGAGAGGATGGATGGGGGAGAGGAAGAGGAAGAGGGATGGAGGGATGGAGGGAGAGGATGGGGGAGGGGAGAGACAGGAAAGGGAGAGGGAGACAGGAGAGAGGGATGGAGGAAGGAGAGAGGGATGGAGGGAGAGGAAGGAGAGAGGGATGGGGGGAGAGGAAGGAGAGAGGGATGGAGGGAGAGGGGGGAGAGGAAGAGGGAGGAGGGGGATGGAGGGAGAGGAAGGAGAGAGGGATGGAGGGAGAGGAAGGGGAGAGGGATGGAGGGAGGAAGGAAGGGATGGAGGGAGAGGAAAAGAGGGATGGAGGGAGAGGAAGGAGAGAGGGATGGAGGGAGAGGAAGGAAGAGGGAGAGACAGGAGAGAGGGATGGAGGGAGAGGAAGGAAGGGGGAGAGAGAGACAGGAGAGAGGGATGGAGGGAGAGGGATGGAGGGAGAGATGGAGAGGAAGGAGAGGAGGGATGGAGGGAGAGGAAAGAGAGACAGGACAGGAGAGAGGGATGGAGGGAGAGGAAAAGAGAGACAGAGAGGGATGGAGGGAGGAAGGGATGGAGGGATGGAGAGATGGATAGAAGGGGGAGAGAGGGATGGAGGGAGAGGAAAGAGAGAGACAGGAGAGAGGGATGGAAGGAGAGGAAGGAGAGAGATGGATAGTGGGATGGAGGGAGAGGAAAGAGAGACAGGAGAGAGGGATGGAGGGAGAGATGGAGAGACAGGTGGAAGGAGAGGAAAGAGAGACAGGAGAGAGGGAAGGAGGGAGATGGATAGTGGGAGAGACAGGAGGAAGAGGAAGGTGTTGAGAGGTAGGAGGCAGTAATAAATAAAAGGTAAATCAAAATAAAGTAGAGGGTGGAGAGGTAGAAGGAGACAGATAAAATGAGACTAAAAGAGGTGGATGAGACCTTACCCATACAAGAACAACTAGTTTGCCAGCAAGAAATAGATTTAACTTCACTCTAGTGAAAGCATCCACCCAAAGCCCAAGCAGGCCTTTAGTTAATCATTTGGACTGTTTCTCCCATTACCACTATGCAACACTGAGAGAGTCCAGACAACATGCACTGAGACAGAACAAAACAAAATGGAGGTTGGGTTCTCTCATAAACTCTTCTCCACCTCAATTAATCTCTCCTTGTTTCCTCGTATCCTATTTCCTCCTCAACCGTACTGGTCCCTCCCTTCCCCCTGACCTTCTTCTCCAGTGCATTTTTAGAAGAACACGAGGAGCGGTGGGGTAAGGAATCAAGGAAAGATGGATTGAGAATGAGTGTTAATGTGGCTGTGTCCCAAATGGCACCCTATTCCCCACAGGCCCTGGTCAAAAGTAGTGCACTATATATAGGGAGTAGGGTGCCTAGGCCCTGGTCAAAAGTAGTGTACTATATAGGGAACCGGGTGCCATTTGGGACAGAGACCGTGTGGTAGTTAACAACCACCGCCATCTTAGAGTGATGGCTGCACTCCGACAACTAGCCCCATTTAAAAATAAATGTCTCAAATATGAAGAACCATCTTGTTTAAATGACAATCTTTGATAGCAGTGCTAATGATATGTTTTGTATTAAACAAGAACTGCAGGGGAACATTTTTATCAGACAATAGAAATGAATTTAACTAAGATGTAGACTTTCAGAGCAAAACCAATGAGAATTAAAGACTTTGGTCTTTAAAAACTGTAAATACTGTTAATATTGCAATGAATGAAACAAAAAAAAATTGACAATAACATGTGAACTGCTGAACAACAAAATGTGATTTTTTTTAATGTTACTATGTATATGTCCCAAATAGTACCCTGTTCCCTATACAGTGCACTACTTCTGACCAGGGCCTATATAGGGAATAGGGTGCCATTTGAGACGAATCCCCTCTGTAAGCTTGTCTTTTTTTTTCTACTTCGAGGTGCTACTGCAAGGTCTTCCGTTGCAGCCCAAATCAACCCCCTACACTTCCAGGCGGTCCCAATTCGTTCCCTATCCCCTCGATGTTAGGGGCTGGATAGGTATAAGCAGTGCAGGTGGTTGACCTTTAAAAAAAAAATCCATATCTGTAAACATTGAATGGTTAGAGCTCGGGCTCCCGAGTGGCGCAGCGGTCTAGGACACTGCATCTCAGTGCTAGAGGCGTCACTACAGACACCCTGGTTCAATTCCAGGCTGTATCACAGCGGTCTAAGGCCTTGCATCTCAGTGCTAGAGGCATCACTACAGACCCTGGTTCGATTCCAGGCTGTATCACAACCGGCTGTGATTGGGAGTCCCAAAGGGTGGCGCACAGTTGGCCCAGCGTCGTCCGGGTTTGGCCTGGGGGGGATAGACCGTAATTATAAATAAGAATTTGTTCTTAACTGACATACCTAGTTAAATAAAGGTTGTTTTTTGTTCAGATCAGTCCGTCTTTATAGTGCAACTACTCCTGATTAGGGGGTAGGGGTTGATTTGGGATTCAGCAGTAGCTTCAATGATCTGCCTTTCTGTACGAGTCCAGGCCTTTCTCTGTGACTGGGCCATGGCTGCCAGCACTACCTACCTACCGCCTTAGGCCCCGGGCTCAGTCACACGGCAGAGAAGCACAAACACGCCGGGTATGTCCCGCATCACAACGTTGGCAATACTCTGCAGCGGTATGTAGAGGAATCCTTCTCAACAGACAGCTTGTCACACACTACTGGTGCCTGCAGCACACGGGTTGTGTTCTAGATCACAACGTTGCTAAACTAATCTCTGCAGTTGTGTATATATATATATATATATAAAGTGTTTATCAACAACAACAAAACGTTGGTCGGTAAATCTGTGCAACATCTGTTCTTTCCCCATTTCACAGGCCTTTCCTTACAAGGTTTTTTTTTTTTTTTATTCTGCCCTTTAAACCTGTATTTGTTTTTAAACCGTTTTTAACTTGGTTTGTGCAACGTTTTGTGGTGTTGAACGTATCCTGTTAAAACCGGACTGGGCTCGAGTCTAGATAGAATTGTGCAAAGGGAAGCTTGCCTTGCGGTCTTCTCTTGCTTGCGTCCCAAATGGCACCCTATAGGGAATAGGGTTCTATTTGAGATATTTTAGGCAATAGGGTTCCATTTGGTGTTCTCTATAGGGAATAGGGTTCCATTTGGTATTCTCTATAGGAAATAGGGTTCCATTTGGTATTCTCTACAGGGAATAGGGTTCCATTTGGTATTCTCTATAGGGAATAGGGTTCCATTTGGTATTCTCTATAGGGAATAGGGTTCCAATCTCTGGTATTACTTGAAACTTGATGTGTATGGGGGGGAATCTTGAATACTTTTGCTTTCTTTTTCTACAAAATTACTTTTGTAAATGTATTTTCTTTTTGTGACCACTTGGTGTACTATGGGCATAAGTAAACAAATAAACAAATCATTTTTACTAATCATTTACTTGGTGCTTTTCAATTTTTTTTATTGTGCATTTTATTCAAATGTATATACACACCGACTTATTAAATAAAATCGTCACTTGATATGAGGACCATATTTACAGTGAAACTATCAAATTAATACAGAGTTTAATAATTTGTAACAAATATCACATGAAAAATAATAGCATTGATCTTGGTATCATAATCTTCCTCAGATGTCTTTGTGTGTTGCAAAAAAAAAAAATCTACTCTTAGTTCAAGAATCTCAGTGGGAAACTTAAGTTCTGTCGATACGTTACGTTGACATCTTATCAACGTTTGCTTCATAGCAATCCAGTCAGTCTGAGTATGTACCTTCAGGCTAACGTCAAGGCATTCAAACCAGTAGTCTTTGGGCTACAGGCCCCATCTCCTCCACCAGGTTATCCTTCTACCTCAGGCTACCTGTGAAGGGTCCCAACAGTATTTCTGTCCACAGTCCATCCCCCCCAGCCTCTCCATATCTTCAGCAGTCAGCTCAAAGTCAAACACGTGGCCGTTCTCTGCTACCCTGGTGGGGTGAGATGACTTGGGTAGGACGGGGACACCCTGCTGTACCGCCCATCTGAGCAGCACCTGCCACACACAATGAAGGAATAAGCCAGGGGAAGATGGGGAACAAAACATAGGGAAGAAGAGAAGGAATTAAATGACTTAATTAGGGTGTATTGCCACTTCCGGAACACTACACCCACTCGGACAGACACAGTACCTGTGCAGTGGTCAGGCCATATCCCTGTGCAATCTGGACCACTAAAGGGTCCTGGAGGAGAGAGCCAGTCCCCAGGGAGGAGTAAGCCTGGAAACAGACACCCTTCTCCCCACACAGATGCCTCATCTCACCCTGGGACAGACGGGGATGGAACTCTACCTGGACGGAGAGATTATTCAATAAGATTTCAGATTTATAATACCAAATGGTCATTTATTCAAAGTGAAATTGACATTTTGGTCATTTAGCAGACACTCTCATCCAGAGTGACTTACAGTCAGTCAGTGCATTCAACTAAGGTAGGTAAGAAAACCACAAATCACTGTCATAGCAAGTAAACCTTTCCTCAAGAAAGCAGCTATCAAATAAAACATGCCAGTAAGAAAAGAAAGTGTTAGAGCCAGAAGAACAAGCACAACGGTAAACTGAGAATACTTATAGTTGATATCAGGACAAGTCTTATGTCTGTCCTGTAGTACGGCGCGGTGTGTTTGTTTATGTTTACCTGTAGTACGGCAGGATATTAGTTTGTTTTTGTTTACCTGTAGTACGGCAGGATATTAGTTTGTTTTTGTTTACCTGTAGTACGGCAGGATATTAGTTTGTTTTTGTTTACCTGTAGTACGGCAGGATATTAGTTTGTTTTTGTTTACCTGTAGTACGGCAGGATATTAGTTTGTTTTTGTTTACCTGTAGTACGGCAGGATATTAGTTTGTTTTTGTTTACCTGTAGTACGGCAGGATATTAGTTTGTTTTTGTTTACCTGTAGTACGGCACGGTGTTAGTTTGTTTTTGTTTACCTGTAGTACGGCAGGATATTAGTTTGTTTTTGTTTACCTGTAGTACGGCGCGGTGTTTGTTTTTGTTTACCTGTAGTACGGCACGGTGTTAGTTTGTTTTTGTTTACCTGTAGTACGGCACGGTGTTAGTTTGTTTTTGTTTACCTGTAGTACGGCAGGGTATTAGTTTGTTTTTGTTTACCTGTAGTACGGCAGGATATTAGTTTGTTTTTGTTTACCTGTAGTACGGCACGGTGTTAGTTTGTTTTTGTTTACCTGTAGTACGGCAGGATATTAGTTTGTTTTTGTTTACCTGTAGTACGGCAGGATATTAGTTTGTTTTTGTTTACCTGTAGTACGGCAGGATATTAGTTTGTTTTTGTTTACCTGTAGTACGGCACGGTGTTAGTTTGTTTTTGTTTACCTGTAGTACGGCACGGTGTTAGTTTGTTTTTGTTTACCTGTAGTACGGGCAGTGTTAGTTTGTTTTTGTTTACCTGTAGTACGGCACGGTGTTAGTTTGTTTTTGTTTACCTGTAGTACGGCGTGGTGTTAGTTTGTTTTTGTTTACCTGTAGTACGGCGTGGTGTTAGTTTGTTTTTGTTTACCTGTAGTACGGCAGGGTGTTAGTTTGTTTTTGTTTACCTGTATTACAGCAGGATATTAGTTTGTTTTTGTTTACCTGTATTACGGCGTGGTGTTAGTTTGTTTTTGTTTACCTGTATTACAGCAGGATATTAGTTTGTTTTTGTTTACCTGTAGTACGGCGCAGTGTTAGTTTGTTTTTGTTTACCTGTAGTACGGCAGGATATTAGTTTGTTTTTGTTTACCTGTAGTACGGCAGGTGTTTGTTTTTGTTTACCTGTAGTGCGGTGCGGTGTTAGTTTGTTTTTGTTTACCTGTAGTACGGCAGGATATTACTTTGTTTTTGTTTACCTGTAGTACGGCGTGGTGTTAGTTTGTTTTTGTTTACCTGTAGTACGGCAGGATATTAGTTTGTTTTTGTTTACCTGTAGTACGGCGCGGTGTTAGTTTGTTTTTGTTTACCTGTAGTACAGCGGTGTTAGTTTGTTTTTGTTTACCTGTATTACAGCAGGATATTAGTTTGTTTTTGTTTACCTGTAGTACGGCGCGGTGTTAGTTTGTTTTTGTTTACCTGTATTACAGCAGGATATTAGTTTGTTTTTGTTTACCTGTAGTGCGGCGCGGTGTTAGTTTGTTTTTGTTTACCTGTATTACAGCAGGATATTAGTTTGTTTTTGTTTACCTTTACCTGTTAGTTTGTTTTTGTTTACCTGTAGTACGGCGCGGTGTTAGTTTGTTTTTGTTTACCTGTATTACAGCAGGATATTAGTTTGTTTTTGTTTACCTGTAGTGCGGTGCGGTGTTAGTTTGTTTTTGTTTACCTGTATTACAGCGGGGGTGACACAACACCCCTCCAGTAGCTCCTTCATATGTCCTGGGGTGTAGTTGGACACCCCTATAGCCCTCAGCTTCCCCTGGGCGTGGAGCTCCTCTAACACTGCCCAGCTCTGAGCTCTATTCTCTGGGTTCCTCTTGTCTCCCACCTCCAGACCCTGGGTCCCTGGCCAGTGGATCAAGTATAGATCTATATAGTCTAGATCCAGCAGTTCTAGACTCCTCAGAGCTCCTTCCCTGTGGAACAGAGTTTGAAATGCAAACAATATGACTGATTAGAGTCATATTTGTACATACCTGGTCAGCATTTTGGGCACTGGCCAGCCGGGCTAGTAGACCACAATTTCTACAGGCCCAGATGGCATTCTATTAGCCAAAGGTCCTAAGCTACACTAGGGCTGGGCGGTATACCGTATATTACTATATACACCGGTATTTATGGACGGACCGGTTTGGGTTTTTACTTTACCTTCTATAACGTTATTTGAATGCTTGGTTTATTAAATGTGATAGGTCGTGTGTAACGTCAACTTCTATAGTTTCGAAAATGGACGTTACACTCTCTGCTCTCTCTCTCTCTCTCCATGCCACTTTACACACAGTCCTAGCCCCGCCCCCTGTCACTCAAGGAAGGCATTTGTTGTTGCTTGACCACGAGACACTCGTGTTCAGTCTGCATGGTCAACGCAACACATGAAACAATGTTAATGACAACGATTCTATTTGAACTTTCATTCTTAATATAAATCCACTAGCGTTCTATAATGACACTATTCATTTGTGTTTCTTACATCTGCAAACAGCTAGTTTGTCTTTCCTTAGCAAGTTTTTGCTAAATCATGTTAGCCGCTAATGGAAAAAGACCCATTGAAATCGCTTACAATGTATGTGTTGCCACACACTATTCATAAAGAATAACTTTTACTATTCAAAAACATAAAATACAGCAAACAATTAGAAGAATACAGTGATATGACATTTGGGCCATCTCGCCCAGCCCTAGGCTATACCATGCGACATTTGAGAAGCCAACATTTTGGCACCTTCTAGCTTTAATTTACATCTGTGTACCTGGCTCTGGAGCCCTGGTCCTTGGGGCCCAGCTTGCTGGTGATGAAGACGTCTGCTCGGGAGAGGCCGTGTTCGGGTAGGAGGAGTCGCAGTGCTCGACCCAGGTCAGCCTCGTTCCGGTAGACAGAGGCCGTGTCAAATGAGCGGTAGCCGGTGGAGAGCGCTGCGTCGACGGCCTGGAGGATCTCATCAGGGCCGCGGAGCCGGTAGGTACCCAGACCCAGGAGAGGCATCCTGGCCCCGGTGTTGAGCAGAACAGATGGGGTGGGGGAGGAGTGGATGGGAGGAATGGAGAGGGTGGGGGCGGAGGGAGAGGGCTGAGGATCAGACATCTAGGGGTGTTGAAGGTACCTGGACACTGGGGGAAAGAGGGAGAGAAAAGAGAGGGAGAAATGAGAGAATAATAACAAAATGGGGGGGAGGACTGTGTCAGCCGCTATCCAGGGGCTAGAAGGCAATTGACTGGTGGGTGTGTTGGCTGAAACATAACCAAAACGGTGACTATTGCCATTATATTACTTGGCAACAGCACAATCAAGTATCAAAACAATGGCAGAGTATCTTCTCAAGGCTACATAGAGATTGTGTGTGGCATAATTACACCGTTCAAAAGTTCGGATACTTCCATGGCTAGCTAACGTTAGCGATGAATTACAATAACACAACAAGCAATTTCTATCTCGATTTAGTACGGCATGCATATAAAGAATATACACAATTTTAACTGACATACGAGTAATTGTAAATACCCATTTAATAGATGTGTTGATAAAAAATAGTACAAACATGCTTGTAAATTGTCTGTTGCAGCATAAATCCTTTCAACGTGAATCACGCATGTGACTTTTTTGTGAAACTTCCTGTTCGCCGTCACCATAGAGACACGAGCGAGGAAGACGATGACTGGATGAAGCGTTGGCCAATTAGCGAGAAGAAAGATGCTTGGAGGCGGGAACTTGTCCCTCACTGCAACGCGAGCGAGCAGATCCTGTGACCGGTTTCGTTGCGGCTTTGGTTTTGAAAATTGTGGGTGCCCTGAATCGGTGAATTACGGTATGCTTGTGTTTACCGTGTAGTTAACAGGTTTTATGTTTCAGTTGTGAGGAGTTTGTCAGTACCACAACATACACAGTTAGTTAATAATTAACCTTACTAGATTAGCTAGCTAGTAGGAGAGGTAGCCTTTGTGTGAATGACTATATAAGTAACGTTAGCTAGCTAGCTAACAGTAGCAATCTAACGTTAACTAATTCAAACGACATTTCTCGTATGAATTCATCCATTCGTGAATCATTTTCTCAGTTCCTACCAAAGTCATCTAATCTGATTTGTCCTGCTAGTAGTGAGCAGTGGACCTACCTCTTGATCATGACTCACTTACATAATAGCAGAGATTCCCAAACTTTTTTTGTCCCACGACCCCATTTTTTATATCTGAAAATTATCGTGACAACAACCATGTCATTAGCAGCCAATGTTAACTTTTTTATTTGGGGCTATGGCAGTCAATTGAAAAACATTCTAACAGTATTTCTGATTGTCTTCTCAACTCACCATCACATACTAATGGCTGGAATGGTATCAAACACATGGGAACCAGAAGGACAACCATTTCTGCAGCACTCCAATCAGGCCTTTATGGTAAAGTGGCCAGAGGGAAGCCACTCCTCAGTAAAAGGCATGTGACAGCCCGCTTGGAGTTTGTCAAAATGCACCTAAAGGACTCTCATAACATGAGAAACAAGATTCTCCGGTATGATGAAACCAAGATTGAACTCTTTGGCCTGACTGCCAAGCGTAACGTCTGGAGGAAGCCTGGAACCACCCTTGCGGTGAAACGTGGTGGCAGCATCATGCTGTTAGGATGTTTTTCAGCGGCAGGGACTAGGAGACTTGTCGGGTTCGAGGGAAAGATGAACTTAGCAAAGTACACAGAGATCATTAATATAAACCTGCTCCAGAGCACTCAGGACCTCAGACTGGGGCAAAGGTTCCAACAGGACAACGACCCTAAACACTCAGCCAAGATAATGCAGGAGTGGCTTTGGGACAAGTCTCTGAATGTCCTTGAGTGGCCCAGCCAAAACCCAATCAAACATCTCTAGAGAGACCTGAAAACAGCTGTGCAGCTAAGCTCCCCATCCTATCTGACAGAGCTTGAGAGGATCTGCAGAAAATAATGGGAGAAACTCCCCAAATACAGATGTGCCAAGCTTGCAGCATCATACCTAAGAAGACTCAAGGCTGTAATCACTGCCAATGGTGCTTCAACAAAGTACTAAGTAAAGGGTCTGAATACTTATGTAAATGTGATATTTTATTGCTGGTATATTTGGTATATATTTGCTGGTATATTTTATATTTGAGATTCTTCAAAGTAGTCATCCTTTGCCTTGATGACAGCTTTGCACACTTTTGGAATTCTCTCAACCAGCTTCATGAGGTAGTCACCTGGAATGCATTTCAATTAACAGGTGTGCCTTGATAAGTTCATTTGTGGCATTTCTTTCCTTAACACTCTTGCCTGCATCTAGCTGATCTAGGGTGTAATCATTAGTCCAAACAGTTGCAAATTAGAGTTTCTATTGGACAAATTCAGGTATGTTTATCCCTGTTTCGTTCTGTTTGCTTCTGTTTTAAGACATTTTTCAACAGAATCGGCATAATTAATACACCCCTGATCATACATAAACACAGTTCACTTTCATAGCATCCACATACAAACAGCATGATCACTTACCCATTGTATATTTTTTCTCTTATCTACACGCTCTCCTCCTCTCACCTTTTCCCTCCGTTTGTGGACTTCAGTGCACAACAAATCAGCTGTCTGTGACCAGACAAAAAAAAAACTTTCCAAGGCAAACCTTTATATCATAACGACTAACCGCTACACATCCTACATCGTTGTCACCATATTAGCTAATGTCATAGTCAATATAGCTACTAAAACAAACTTGTTAGTAAAGCCGCAACAGTGTCACAGCGGTCTAAGGCACTGCATCTCAGTGCAAGAGGCGCGACACTACAGTCCCTGATTCGAATCCAGGCTGTATCACATCCATTTGTGGTGGTAAATAGACGGCTACGAATAATACAGATGAGGACTCTCTTGGTAGATGGTCAACAGGTCAACAGCTTATCATAAGGTACTCTACCTTAGGGGAGTAATACCTTGAGACTTCTTTAATATTAGACATCGCACACCAGCTGTTATTGACAAAAAAGACACACACCCCCATCCCTCGTCTTACTAGAGGTAGCATCTCTGTTCTGCCGGTGCATGGAAAATCCCTCCAGCTCTATTGTCTGTTTCTTCGTTCAGCCACGTCTCGGTGAAACATAAGATGTTACAGTTATTAATGTCCCATTGGTAGGATAATCTTAATAGTAGGTCATAAATTTTATTTTCTAACGATTGCACGTTAGCAAGAAGAATGGAAGGCATTGGGAGTTTACTCGTTCGCCTCCGGATTCTCAGAGGGATCTCCGATCTGCGTCCCCTTTTCCGGCATCTTTTCTTCACGCAAAAGGTGTGCATTTGTGCCTGTTCCAGTGAAAGCAGGATATCCTTCTCGTTGGTGTCACGTTCGTCATAACGAGGAGACCAAGGCGCAGCGTGATAAGAATACATTATTCTTTATGTACACGAAGAACATCATTAAACAAACAAAACAACCGTGAGGCTATAAGACACGAGTCCTGACAGGCAACTACACATAGACAATAACCCACAAAACCAAAATGGCAACCTAAATAGGATCCCCAATCAGAGACAACGATAAACAGCTGTCTCTGATTGGGAACCAATTCAGGCCACCATAGATCTACATTTACCTAGACATACCAAAACCCCATAGAATTACAAAAAAAACCTAGACAAGACAAAACACACATACCACCCTCGTCACACCCTGACCTAGCTGAAATAATAAAGAAAACAAAGATAACCAAGGTCAGGGCGTGACAGTTGGACTCCTTAAAGGGAAAAGTTGCTTCCAGTCCGCGGTGAGTAATCGCTTTTCCGATGTCCAGGAGTTATTTTCGGTCATAAGAGACGGTAGCAGCAACATTATGTACAAAATAAGTTAGGCCAAAAAATTACATAATTGCTCAATTGGTTGGGAGAATGTAAAACGTCAGCCATGTTCTTCGGTGCCATCTTTGTCACTCATCTGTAGAACGTTTTTGTATTTCTCCTGCATGCTTGGGTTCAGTTCGTTCACTTTCCCAAATATGTCTGTTACATAGGCAAGGAGACATTTTCTTTTCATTACACAGAAAGTAAACCAAGTCTGTTTTCTTACATCTATTGTGAATGACAACAGTTCCTCTCTCAATGCGGAAACATCTTTCCAACACTCCCCCTCACTAACCACCAAGCTTCACTAACCACCAAGCCTCACTAACCACCAAGCTTCACTAACCACCAAGCTTCACTAACCACCAAGCTTCACTCACCACCAAGCTTCACTAACCACCAAGCTTCACTCACCACCAAGCTTCACTAACCACCAAGCTTCACTCACCACCAAGCTTCACTCACCACCAAGCTTCACTAACCACCAAGCTTCACTAACCACCAAGCTTCACTAACCACCAAGCTTCACTAACCACCAAGCTTCACTAACCACCAAGCTTCACCACCTCACTAACCACCAAGCTTCACTCACCACCAAGCTTCACTCACCACCAAGCTTCACTCACCACCAAGCTTCACTCATCACCAAGCTTCACTCACCACCAAGCTTCACTCACCACCAAGCTTCACTAACCACCAAGCTTCACTAACCACCAAGCTTCACTCACCACCAAGCTTCACTCACCACCAAGCTTCACTAACCACCAAGCTTCACTCACCACCAAGCTTCACTCACCACCAAGCCTCAGTGTGAAATAGAAAAATCGTCATGCTCTGATCCCATTTCTCCACGTAGTTTTGTGAACAGGTGTGAGCGCAGTGGATGTGGTTTGATGTAGTTTACAATGGAAGTTACCTGCTGCAGTATATCTCTGAGTTCTGTGTCCAGCTCTTTTGCCACCAGTTGCTCTCGGTGTATCCATTCTAGCTCAGTGGGTGTATCATACAATGTGTCCATATGGCAGAGAGAGACACATTCATAACTAGAGTGCAGAGGCCTGCCTGCCGTCCCACCATAGATGAAGCCCCATCATTCGATCCCATGGAATCTGTTTTTTGTCAATATAGCCCGACATGTATAGCGAACAAAAGTCAATGCATGGTCATCTCGGCCCTCCAAATGGACGTTAGCTGTGAGAGCATCAGCTGGGGAGTTTTTGAGTCGTTCACAGTCAGAGTTTCTTCTTGATTGCTAGCAATAGCATAAATTCTTAGTGTAACAGTGTTATCTTGACAAAGGTATTGATGTGAGTTTCTGTGTGTCTGCCTCCCCACACATTGTTTTCACCATATCAATTGCTGGCGGTATTATTAAAGTCTCTGTAATGGTATGTGTTTTCATAGTGAAGCAGGTCTCGCCATTCACTGGGAAGTGTGGCCTTTTACCATGATATCAGGGCGCTGTCTGGTTGAATTACATCCTTTAGATTTGAATCGTTTTTATTTAGAATTTTAAGGTGAACCACATTACAAGGATTATCAAGATACAAACATGATATTATAATATATATATATTTTTGTGTGTATATATATTTATTTTTGTGTGTATATATATTTTTTTGTGTGTATATATATATATATATATATTTTTGTGTGTATATATTTTTTTTGTGTGTATATATACATATATATTTTTTTGTGTGTGTATATATATATTTTCTTTGGTGTATATATTTTTTTGTGTGTGTATATACACATATATATATTTTGTGTGTGTATATATATATTTTTTTTTTGGTGTGTATATATTTTTTTTGTGTGTGTGTATATATATATATATATATATATAGATTTTTGTGTGTATATATTTTTTTTGTTCTTGAGGATTTTGGAAATTCTCCCATGACCCTATTTTTCATGTCAGGGACCGCTAGTTTGGGAACTGCTGCATTACACAATAACGATCATTGGAAGAAGGTGTGTTCTGGAAAGGTGGAGTTGTTAAGATCCCTGTCACTTGGTGTGAACAGTAACATGTGGTGCACAAGGACCTCCATTCTTCACATCAGCGATGAAATAAATTGATAGAAACCTTGATCAGATTGGGGTTAGTGTTCCCACGCGGCCTTATTGCCATGTTAGAGCGCTTGTTTACGGAAAACACATGAACGTGGGACGAAGGTAATGACATAGAACTGCAGAGAGAAGGCAGAATGTCGCCTAGAGTTTTAGAGCTGAGGGGTGGACCGTGGCTTTCCAGTACCCTATCACATTCATTCATCTTTTTCTTCTCAGCGTGGACCATGCCTATACAATCCTTCTCCTTTCCTTTGCCTGAGACCAGGTTCTTCCAGGCTGGACAACATGTCTACAAGTTCAAGATCAGGGGAGGCAATAACTGCAGGTGTGTATATTTATATAGATGTATATATATATGGTGTGTGTGTGTGTATATATATATGGTGTGTGTGTGTGTGTATGTATGTATGTATGTGTATATATATATATATATATATGGTGTGTGTGTGTGTATGTATGTATGTATGTATGTATGTATATATATATATATATATATATATATATATATATATATATATATATATATTATATATGGTGTGTGTGTGTGTGTGTGAGACACCAGGCTGATTAGTGGACATTATATTTCCACAGTGAAGTGAAGGTGATGGGAGAAGAGTTTGTCAATCGGGAGTTGGAGGTAGGACACTGTCATCCATCCATTATTTTATCCTTCCATTCATTCATCCTTTCATCCATCCATTCATGAATGAATTAATATATGAATGAATTCATCCGTGTTTCTGTCTCCGTGTAGAATACCATCAGAGCGGTACTAGCCAACCTGGACTGTCTCCAGCCGTTCACTACCCCACACTTCACTGTCTACCCTTGTATCCTTCCTTGTCTTGACACCAGTGTTTCCCCCGACATTCATTTAGCAGTGGTTGCCACCACCCAGTTTTGGGGATTGTAAATCACTTTCCTTGTAAACTTAAATGACTAAAACAAGATATAAAGTATGTAGAAATAAAAAATAGACAGTCAGGGAGAATCTAAAATTTAAAAAATGCCATGGAGCCCTATTTGTTATAGTGTTTGAGTCACTCAAATAGCATAGGCACACAGCATAAACCATGGCAAAAATGTGTACCATTGCAGGATATTAGCTTTAAAACTGCATTTTCTCTCAGCCCCATGGCAAAAATGTGTCCAATTGCAGGATATTAGCTTTAAAACTGCATTTTCTCTCAGCCCCATGGCAAAAATGTGTCCAATTGCAGGATATTAGCTTTAAAACTGCATTTTCTCTCAGCCCCATGGCAAAAATGTGTCCAATTGCAGGATATTAGCTTTAAAACTGCATTTTCTCTCAGCCCCATGTCAAAATGTGTACAATTGCAGGAAAATTTGCTTTAAAACGGCAACATTTTGTCTCTGTAGCCAAGAGGGGGGCCTCTAAAAATGTTCTGTGCGGGAAACACTGCGCACACACTGGACCGTCTCTTCACACACTGGACCGTCTCCTCACACACTGGACCGTCTCCTCACACACTGGACCGTCTCCTCCCACACTGGACCGTCTCCTCACACACTGGACCGTCTCCTCACACACTGGACCGTCTCCTCCCACACTGGACCGTCTCCTCACACACTGGACCGTCTCCTCACACACTGGACCGTCTCCTCACACACTGGACCGTCTCCTCACACACTGGACCGTCTCCTCCCACACTGGACCGTCTCCTCCCACACTGGACCGTCTCCTCACACACTGGACCGTCTCCTCACACACTGGACCGTCTCCTCACACACTGGACCGTCTCCTCACACACTGGGACGTCTCCTCACACACTGGGACGTCTCCTCACACACTGGACCGTCCCCTCACACACTGGACCGTCTCCTCACACACTGGGACGTCTCCTCACACACTGGGACGTCTACTCACACACTGGACCGTCTCCTCACACACTGGACCGTCTCCTCACACACTGGACCGTCTCCTCACACACTGGACCGTCTCCTCACACACTGGACCGTCTCCTCACACACTGGACCGTCTCCTCACACACTGGAACGTCTCCTCACACACTGGACCGTCTCCTCACACACTGGACCGTCTCCTCACACACTGGACCGTCTCCTCACACACTGTACCGTCTCCTCACACACTGTACCGTCTCCTCACACACTGGACCGTCTCCTCACACACTGGGACGTCTCCTCACACACTGGGACGTCTCCTCACACACTGGACCGTCTCCTCACACACTGGACCGTCTCCTCACACACTGGACCGTCTCCTCACACACTGTACCGTCTCCTCACACACTGGACCGTCTCCTCACACACTGGACCGTCTCCTCACACAATGGAACGTCTCCTCACACACTGGACCGTCTCCTCACACACTGGACCGTCTCCACACACACTGGACCGTCTCTCACACACTCACACACTGTACCGTCTCCTCACACACTGGACCGTCTCCTCACACACTGGACCGTCTCCTCACACACTGGACCGTCTCCTCACACACTACTCTAAAAGAGCAACAGGCTGTTCCTTTAGTTTACAGTCCACAGTTGATTTACCTTAGTTTGCGTTTTGTAATAGATTCAGAAGATATCTGCAAACTCTGTGTTACCCTGGGAAGAACCTAGTTATCTCAATGACTTAGTAGACAAGTTGGCGTTACCCTGGGAAAATCCTAGTTATCTCAATGACTTCGTAGACAAGTTGGCGTTACCCTGGGAAAATCCAAGTTTTCTCAGTAAATACTTGGTGAATACCAGGTGACTGTCAGTGGTTGTTGTGGTTGTTGTAGTAGTTGTTGTTGTAGTAGTAATAGCAGTTGTGGTAGTTGTAGTAGTTGTTGTTGTAGTAGTAATAGCAGTTGTGGTAGTTGTAGTAGTTGTTGTTGTTGTAGTAGTAATAGCAGTTGTGGTAGTTGTAGTAGTTGTTGTAGTAGTAATAGCATTTGTGGTAGTAGTTGTAATAGTTGTTTTTGTAGTTTTTGTAGTTGTTGTTGTAGTAGTTTTTGTAGTAGTTGTTGTTCTAGTCATTGTTGTTTTTGTAATAATAGTTGTAGTAGTTGTTTTTGTAGTAGTAGTTGTTGTTGTCATTGTTTTTGTAGTAGTAATAGTTGTAGTTGTACTTGTAGTAGTAGTTGTTGTTGTTGTAGTAGTAGTTGTAGTAGTGGTTGTTTTTGTAGTAGTAGTTGTAGTTGTTGTTGTAGTTGTTGTAGTAATTGTTGTTGTAGTAGCAGTGGTAGTAGTTGTTGGAGTAGTAATAGTTGTAGTTGTAGTTGTTGTTGTAGTAGTTGTTGTTGTAGTAGTGGTTGTTTTTGTAGTTGTAGTTGTTGAAGTAGTAGTTGTTGTAGTAATTGTTGTAGTAGCAGTGGTAGTAGTTGTTGGAGTAGTAATAGTTGTAGTAGTTGTTGTAGTAGTTGTAGTAATAGTTGCAGTTGTAATAGTTGGTTTTGTAGTAGTTTTTGTAGTAGTGGTTGTAGTTGTTGTAGTGGTAGGAAACTCAGCAAAAAAATAAACGTCCTCTCACTGTCAACTGCGCTTATTTTCAGCAAACTTAACAAGTGTAAATATTTGTATGAACATAACAAGATTCAACAACTGAGACATAAACTGAACAAATTCCACAGACATGTGACCAACAGAAATTGAATAATGTGTCCCTGAACAAAGGGGTGGTCAAAATCAAAAGTAACAGTCAGTATCTGGTGTGGCCACCAGCTGCATTAAGTACTACAGTGCATCTCCTCATGGACTGCACCACAGTTGCCAGTTATTGCTGTGAGATGTTACCCCACTCTTCCACCAAGGCACATTCAAGTTCCCGGACATTTCTGGGGGGAGTGGCCCTAGCCCTCACCCTCCGATCCAACAGGTCCCAGACGTGCTCAATGGGATTAAGATCCGGGCTCTTCGCTGGCCATGGCAGAACACTGACATTCCTGTCTTGCAGGAAATCACGCACAGAACGAGCAGTATGGCTGGTGGCATTGTCATGCTGGAGGGTCATGTCAGGATGAGCCTGCAGGAAGGGTACCACATGAGGGAGGAGGATGTCTTCCCTGTAACGCACAGCGTTGAGATTGCCTGCAATGACAACAAGCTCAGTCCGATGATGCTGTGACACACCGCCTCAGACCATGATGGACCCTCCACCTCCAAATCAATCCCACTCCAGAGTACAGGCCTCGGTGTAACACTCATTCCTTCGACGATGAGCCCGAATCCAACATCCATCACTCCTGGTGAGACAAAACCAAGACTCATTAGTGAAGAGCACTTTTTGCCAGTCCTGTCTGGTCGATGGTGGGTTTGTGCACATAGGCGCCGGTGTTGCCGGTGATGTCTGGTGAGGACCTGCCTTACAACAGGCCTACAAGCCCTCAGTCCAGCCTCTCTCAGCCTATTGTGGACAGTGTGAGCACTGATGGAGGGATTGTGCGTTCCTGGTGTAACTCGGGCAGCTGTTGTTGCCATCCTGTACCTGTCCCGCAGGTGTGATGTTCGGATGTACTGAACCTGTGCAGGTGTTGTCACACGTGGTCTGCCACTGCGAGGACGATCAGCTGTCCGTCCTGTCTCCCTGTAGCGCTGTCGTAGGCGTCTCATAGTACAGACACTGCAATTTATTGCCCTGGCCACATCTGCAGTCCTCATGCCTCCTTGCAGCATGCCTAAGGCACGTTCACACAGATGAGCAGGGACCCTGGGCATCTTTCTTTTAGTGTTTTTCAGAGTCAGTAGAAAGACCCCTTTAGTGTCCTAAGTATTCATAACTGACATTAATTACCTACCGTCTGTAAACTGTTAGTGTCTTAACGACCGTTCCACAGGTGCATGTTCATTAATTGTTTATGGTTCGTTGAACTGGCAGGGAAACAGTGTTTTAAACCCTTTACAATGAAGATCTTTGAAGATAATTAGAAAAAATCCAAACATCTTTGAAAGAAAGGGTCCCGAAAAAGGGACATTTCTTTTTTTGCTGAGTTTAGTTGTTTATGTTGTTGTAGTAGTAGTTGTTGACATTGTTGATGTTGTTGTTCTTGACGTTGCTGACTGACCAGACAAGAGTAAGTGGAAGAGAGTGTCCAAGTTTAAATTTGAGAAGATGTCAGGAGAGAAGCTGTCTGCTTACCCTTACCTAGTCACTGTGTACCTAGAGAACAACACACACACTGGTGAGTACCTGTACACACACACACACACACACACACACAGGTGAGTACCTGTACACACACACACACACACAGGTGAGTACCTGTACACACACACACACACACACACACACACACACACACACACACACACACACACACACACACACACACACACACACACACACAGGTGAGTACCTGTACACACACACACACACACACACACACAGGTGAGTACCTGTACACACACACACAGGTGAGTACCAGGTGTACCACACACACACACACACACAGGTGAGTACCTGTACACACACACACACACAGGTGAGAACCTGTACACACACACACACACAGGTGAGAGAACCTGTACACACACACACACACAGGTGAGTACCTGTACACACACACACACACACACACACACACACACACACACAGGTGAGTACCTGTACACACACACACACAGGTGAGTACCTGTACACACACACACAGGTGAGTACCTGTACACACACACACACACACAGGTGAGTACCTGTACACACACACACACACACACACAGGTGAGTACCTGTACACACACACACACACACACACACAGGTGAGTACCTGTACACACACACACACACACACACACACAGGTGAGTACCTGTACACACACACACACACACACACAGGTGAGTGTACTTCTTACCTTTTTCTTTTCTTCCAGAGATGTGTGTGGAAGAGTGCTGGACACCAGTGAGTACTATTCTCTGTTCTGTTATCACTACAACATGAAGTGTTGTCTGTGTTCAACTCTCAAAGCTCATTTAGGTTTGTGGCAGACCTGGGTTCAAATACTATTCGAACTCATTTCAATGATTTTAATGATGCTTGATTGAACTTGCCCAATAGAACGGCCCAATAGAACCAGTAGAATACAACGGTAAACTCCGCCCATTCTGGTATTCCAGGCAGGCTAAATCAAACACTATGTACGAGATTAGAAATACTGTTTAAACCCAGGGCTGGTTCATGGTGCAGGTGAGAGCAGGAGAAGGCATCCCCCTCCTTCCTGCCGGTGGTCATGAGTGCCAGGCCAAGTGCAGTAAGACAGGACCACCACACTGGGGCACCCTAACACCACAACAAAGAGACTGTCTCATCATGCAGGGACCACAGTCACACATATATCAGTGAGTGTGTATTAGTGTGTGTGTGTGCGTGTGTGTGTCCTTTGCCTTCCTTCCTGCCTGCTGTCCTACCTCACACA
>NC_056438.1:9695181-9705181 GCF_018296145.1 Oncorhynchus tshawytscha | reverse complement strand
TCCCATTTTGTGAAGTCTTGGTTTGTGAGCGGACCCCAGACCTCACAACCGTAAAGGGCAATGGGTTCTATAACTGATTCAAGTATTTTTAGCCAAATACTAATTGGTATGTTGAAATTTTATGTTCCTTTTGATGGCATAGAATGCCCTTCTTGCCTTGTCTCTCAGATCGTTCACAGCTTTGTGGAAGTTACCTGTGGCACTGATGTTTAGGCCGAGGTATGTATAGTTTTTTGTGTGCTCTAGGGCAACAGTGTCTAGATGGAATTTGTATTTGTGGTCCTGGTGACTGCACCTTTTTTGGAACACCATTATTTTGGTCTTACTGAGATTTACTGTCAGGGCCCAGGTCTGTCAGGGCCCAAGTCTGGCAGAATCTGTGCAGAAGATCTAGGTGCTGCTGTAGGCCCTCCTTGGTTGGTGACAGAAGCACCAGATCATCAGCAAATAGTAGACATTTGACTTTGGATTCTAGTAGGGTGAGGCCGGGTGCTGCAACTTTTCTAGTGCCCGCGCCAATTCTTTGACATATATGTTGAAGAGGGTGGGGCTTAAGCTGCATCTCTGTCTCACCCCACGACCCTGTGTGAAGAAATGTGTGTCTTTTTTGCCAACTTTAACCACACACTTGTTGTTTGTGTACATGGATTTTATAATGTTGTATGTTTCCCCCCCAACACCACTTTCCATCAGTTTGTATAGCAGACCCTCATGCCAAATTGAGTCAAAGGCTTTTTTGAAATCAACAAAGCATGAGAAGACATTGCCTTTGTTTTGGTTTGTTTGGTTGTCAATTATGGTGTGCAGGGTGAATACATGGTCTGTTGTACGGTAATTTGGTAAAAAGCCAATTTGTCATTTGCTCAGTACATTTCCTCAATGAAAACAATGTACTAGTCTGCTGTTAATGATAATGCAGAGGATTTTCCCAAGGTTACTGTTGACGCATATTCCACGGTAGTTATTGAGGTCAAATTTGTCTCCACTTTTGTGGATTGGGGTGATTAGTCCTTGGTTCCAAATATTGGGGAAGATGCCAGAGCTAAGGATGATGTTAAAGAGTTTTAGTATAGCCAATTGGAATTTGTTGTCTGTATATTTGATCATTTCATTGAGGATACCATCAACACCACAGGCCTTTTTGGGTTGGAGGGTTTTTATTTTGTCCTGTAACTCATTCAAGGTAATTGGAGAATCCAGTGGGTTCTGGTAGTCTTTAATAGTTGATTCTAAGATCTGTATTTGATCATGTATATGTTTTTGCTCTTTATTCTTTGTTATAGAGCCAAAAAGATTGGAGAAGTGGTTTACCCATAGATCTCCATTTTGGATAGATAATTCTTTGTGTTGTTGTTTATTTAGTGTTTTCCAGTTTTCCCAGAAGTGGTTAGAGTCTATGGATTCTTCAATTACATTGAGCTGATTTCTGACGTGCTGTTCCTTCTTTTTCCGTAGTGTATTTCTGTATTGTTTTAGTGATTCACCATAGTGAAGGCGTAGACTCAGGTTTTCCGGGTCTCTATGTTTTTGGTTTGACAGGTTTCTCAATTTCTTTCTTAGGTTTTAGCATTCTTCATCAAACCATTTGTCATTGTTGTTCATTTTCTTCGGTTTTCTATTTGAGATTTTTTGATTTGATAGGGAAGCTGAGAGGTCAAATATACTGTTAAGATTTTCTACTGCCAAGTTTACACCTTCACTGTTACAGTGGAATGTTTTACCCAGGAAATTGTCTAAAAGGGATTCTCTTCCCCTCTACATCTCTCTCTCTCTCTCTCTCTCTCTCTGGTTCTCTCTCTCTCTCTGGTTCTCTTCCTCTCTACATCTCTCTCTCTCTCTCTGGTTCTCTCTCTCTCTCTCTGGTTCTCTTCCTCTACATCCCTCTCTCTCTCTCTCTGGTTCTCTCTCTGGTTCTCTCTACTCTCTCTGGTTCTCTTCCTCTACTCTCTCTCTCTCTCTCTGGTTCTCTCTCTCTCTCTGGTTCTCTTCCTCTACATCTCTCTCTCTCTCTCTCTCTGGTTCTCTCTCTCTCTGGTTCTCTTCTGGTTCTCTCCTCTACATCTCTCTCTCTCTCTCTGGTTCTCTTCCTCCTCTCTCTCTCTCTCTCTCTCTCTCTCTCTGGTTCTCTTCCTCTACATCTCTCTCTCTCTCTCTCTGGTTCTCTTCCTCTCTACATCTCTCTCTCTCTCTCTCTGGTTCTCTTCTCTTCTCTCTCTCTCTCTGGTTCTCTGGTTCTCTTCTCTACATCTCTCTCTCTCTCTCTGGTTCTCTTCCTCTCATCTCTCTCTCTCTCTGGTTCTCTTCCTCTCTCTCTCTGGTTCTCTCTGGTTCTCTTCCTCTACATCTCTCTCTCTCTCTCTCTCTCTCTCTGGTTCTCTTCCTCTACATCTCTCTCTCTCTCTCTCTGGTTCTCTTCCTCTACACATCTCTCTGGTTCTCTTCCTCTCTCTCTCTCTCTCTCTGGTTCTCTTCCTCTACTTTCCTCTCTCATCTCTCTCTCTCTCTGGTTCTCTCTACTCTCTCTCTCTCCTGGTTCTCTTCCTCTCTACATCTCTCTCTCTCTCTCTCTCTGGTTCTCTTCCTCTCTACATCTCTCTCTACATCTCTCTGGTTCTCTTCCTCTCTACATCCCTCTCTCTCTCTCTCTCTCTCTCTCTGGTTCTCTTATCTCTCTTTCTCATCCCTCTCTGTATTAGTGTGTAGGTGGGGAGGTTTAGTTAACATCATACATTCTGTTTCCGATGACATCAACAAATGTGCAATGCCTGTCGGGGGAAAGGGTCTGTCATTTTAATTGTGTTTTTGTATGAGTCTTTAAGTGTGTTTTTGTATGAGTCTTTACGTGTGTTTTGTGTTGGTGCTGGAGTCACTGAATAGAGTCTACAGTCATCATGTCAATGAGTTGAGCTTTAACATGTGGAGAGACGAACAACAGACCCAGGTGTCTCCTCACAATATCTCAGACCCACAGTAGGTGTCTCCTCACAATATATCAGACCCACAGTAGGTGTCTCCTCACAATATCTCAGACCCACAGTAGGTGTCTCCTCACAATATCTCAGACCCACAGTAGGTGTCTCCTCACAATATCTCAGACCCACAGTAGGTGTCTCCTCACAATATATCAGACTCACAGTAGGTGTCTCCTCAATATCTCACACCCACAGTAGGTGTCTCCTCACAATATCTCAGACCCACAGTAGGTGTCTCCTCACAATATCTCAGACCCACAGTAGGTGTCTCCTCAATATCTCACACCCACAGTAGGTGTCTCCTCAATATCTCACACCCACAGTAGGTGTCTCCTCAATATCTCACACCCACAGTAGGTGTCTCTCAATATCTCACACCCACAGTAGGTGTCTCCTCACAATAGGTGTCTCTCACACCCACAGTAGGTGTCTCCTCAATATCTCACACCCACAGTAGGTGTCTCCTCACAATATCTCACACCCACAGTAGGTGTCTCCTCAATATCTCAGACCCACAGTATCAATATCTCAGACCCACAGTAGGTGTCTCCTCAATATCTCAGACCCACAGTAGGTGTCTCCTCACAATATCTCAGACCCACAGTAGGTGTCTCCTCAATATCTCAGACCCACAGTAGGTGTCTCCTCAATATCTCAGACCCACAGTAGGTGTCTCCTCAATATCTCAGACCCACAGTAGGTGTCTCCTCAATATCTCAGACCCACAGTAGGTCTCCTCAATATCTCAGACCCACAGTAGGTGTCTCCTCAATATCTCACAATATCTCAGACCCACAGTAGGTGTCTCCTCACAATATCTCAGACCCACAGTAGGTGTCTCCTCAATATCTCACAATATCTCAGACCCACAGTAGGTGTCTCCTCACAATATCTCAGACCCACAGTAGGTGTCTCCTCACAATATCTTAGACCCACAGTAGGTCTCCACAATATCTCAGACCCACAGTAGGTCTCCACAATATCTCAGACCCACAGTAGGTCTCCTCAATATCTCAGACCCACAGTAGGTCTCCACAATATCTCAGACCCACAGTAGATGTCTCCTCACAATATCTCAGCCTACCAGTCTTCTGCACACTCCCACTTGACCCAAACCCACAGTATCTCCTTACTCAACCCTGCCCATGGAAAACCCAGGCATGACTCTGGACAGAGGGGGGGGCATTGTAACACAGAGCAGATCTACCAACCGCAAACATATTGTATAAGCAGTCATGCACACAGATACCCATATTCATAGGGGGGGGTGTATTGGACAGAGCAAGGAGCAGCCCCTAGTGTCATTCTGGCAATGGTCCAGTGGTCCTGTCTAAATTGGCTGGATTTTACATCAGATTATCATTATTTGGCTTGGGGGCCTTGAGGAAAGAAAATGTGGTAGCTAGAAATGCCTGGGCCGAATTCTGATCCCAGTTCGCCCCTGAAGGTGTGTGTGTGTGTGTGTGTGTGTGTGTGTGTGTGTGTGTGTGTGTGTGTGTGTGTGTGTGTGTGTGTGTACAGTTCTGTAATGTGTTTTCTTACTATTGTGGCCGGTGATGTAAAACTTCTCTACTTTTCCCCTCCATGTGTGCTACCAGGGGGAGAAGGACTGTCTCCCAACCCTCCTCTGTACTGCCCTTTACCAGGACTGGGGAGAAGGACTGCCCTTTACCACTGGGGGAGAAGGACTGCCCTTTACCAGGGGAGAAGGACTGCCCTTTACCAGGGGAGAAGGACTGCCCTTTACCAGGGGGAGAAGGACTGCCCTTTACCAGGGGAGAAGGACTGCCCTTTACCAGGGGGAGAAGGACTGCCCTTTACCAGGGGAGAAGGACTGCTCTTTACCAGGGGGAGAAGGGGGAGAAGGACTGCCCTTTACCAGGGGGAGAAGGACTGCTCTTTACCAGGGGGAGAAGGACTGCCCTTTACCAGGGGAGAAGGACTGGGGGAGAAGGACTGCCCTTTCTTTACCAGGGGGGGAGAAGGACTGCCCCCTTTACCAGGGGGAGAAGGACTGCCCTTTACCAGGGGGAGAAGGACTGCCCTTTACCAGGGGGAGAAGGACTGCCCTTTACCAGGGGGAGAAGGACTGCCCTTTACCAGGGGGAGAAGGACTGCCCTTTACCAGGGGGAGAAGGACTGCCCTTTACCAGGGGGAGAAGGACTGCCCTTTACCAGGGCACGCGAGAGAGACGTGTTGGATTTGAGGTTTTCTGTAGGTGAAGTGAGTGAGTGAGAGAGAGAGAGGTGCAAAACTGAAAGGTAGACTTACAGTGAACAGGAAATGAGGGGTCCACACAGACAGAGAGACCAAGACAGAGAGACCGAGAGACAGACAGAGAGAGAGGGACAGAGAGACAGAGACAGAGAGAGGGAGGGGCTAGCAGTGACTGACTGTGGGTGTGACTAAAGGCGTGACTCCGCCTCTTCTCCTGTTTACCTGAGGAGCTACAAATAGCAGTGTAAGAGGTAGGAAACACACACCTGTCACTGCTGCTGCCGTCGACTCACCTGGACTGAAGAAACCACACACCACACCTTTACAGGTAACACTAGCGCCTCACACACACACCAGAGAATTACTGTACAGGTTCTGACTTGTAGAGCTTGTTGCACATTGTTAATTGTGTGTATTTTGTATTTTCTTCACATATTTAGGATATATTATTTTGTTAGAGACTGGAGGCTTTTTTGTGTTTCAATTCTGTCTGTCTTTGTCTGTCTGTGACAATATAAGAGCTGCATGAATGGCTCAGTGAGTCACATGCCTTTAGTCTGTGTTTTACACAAAATAGAAAATTATTCAATTTATCTCTAATCAATATCTCTAATCAATATCTCTAATCAATATCTCTAATCAATATCTCTAATCAATATCTCTAATCAATATCTCTGGGTGACAATAGGAAGTCAATGGTTTGGTGTGTTTCAGATAAATCTGGTCGTGTAAGTTTTGCATTTGCAGTCTACACGTTATTGGGATCTGTGTTCTACACTAAGAGTTTTGTCAAGAGCTTCAGTAACACAGTTTTTCCAGACAGGACTATCAGTAACACAGGTAGTTTTGCCAGACAGGACTATCAGTAACACAGGTAGTTTTTCCAGACAGGACTATCAGTAACACAGTTTTTCCAGACAGGACTATCAGTAACACAGTTTTTCCAGACAGGACTATCAGTAACACAGTTTTTCCAGACAGGACTATCAGTAACACAGGTAGTTTTGCCAGACAGGACTATCAGTAACACAGGTAGTTTTGCCAGACAGGACTATCAGTAACACAGGTAGTTTTTCCAGACAGGACTATGAGTAACACAGGTAGTTTTTCCAGACAGGACTATCAGTAACACAGGTAGTTTTTCCAGACAGGACTATGAGTAACACAGGTAGTTTTTCCAGACAGGACTATCAGTAACACAGGTAGTTTTTCCAGACAGGACTATGAACAGAGTATGATGGATAAACATTGAGTTCTATGTCGGTCACTTGGGATCTGTGCTCGTAACTCAGACTTTCAAACCAACAATATTTATTCAATCGGAACACACACACATAAAACAGAGTAACATTTAATCAACCACCTGAAACACTTTTGGCAGAGACTAAACGATGCATGTGACCACAGAGGACACGCAACACTCAAATGACACACAACGCATACACGACACACTCACACAACACACACAAGATGTACGACACGCACAACACACGCACGACAAACGCACAAACACACATTCATACACACACTCCGAGGCACGGAAACCCCACTGGGTCCCAATAGAGGAAAAAGCGGGGTAGTCCCTGTCAGGGATTGCCTGGTTAATTTGATGTAGCGTAATAATAGCTTCCCTAGGCGATTCCCGTCGCCACGGCGCTCCCGAGACTGGAAAAGACTGAGCTGCAGGAGGTCAGGTCGGGAACACAGAATTACAGAACAGAATTCCCAGGAAAACATGACTTAACTGTTTTTGTGTTAAATACAAGTGGTGGTGTAGGGGGTGTAGAAGTGGTGGTGTAGGGAGGTAGAAGTGGTGGTGTAGGGAGGTAGAAGTGGTGGTGTAGGGAGGTAGAAGTGGTGGTGTAGGGGGGTAGAAGTGGTGGTGTAGGGGGTGTAGAAGTGGTGGTGTAGGGGGGGTAGAAGTGGTGGTGTAGGGGGGTAGAAGTGGTGGTGTAGGGGGGTAGAAGTGGTGGTGAAGGGGTAGAAGTGGTGGTGTAGGGGGTAGCAGTGGTGGTGTAGAGAGGTAGAAGTGGTGGTGTAGGGGGTAGAAGTGGTGGTGTAGGGGGTAGAAGTGGTGGTGTAGGGGGTAGAAGTGGTGGTGTAGGGGGTAGAAGTGGTGGTGTAGGGGGTAGAAGTGGTGGTGTAGGGGGTAGAAGTGGTGGTGTAGGGGGTAGAAGTGGTGGTGTAGGGGGTAGAAGTGGTGGTGTAGGGGGTAGAAGTGGTGGTGTAGGGGGTAGAAGTGGTGGTGTAGGGGGTAGAAGTGGTGGTGTAGGGGGGTAGAAGGGGTGGTGTGGGGGGTAGAAGTGGTGGTGTAGGGGGTAGAAGTGGTGGTGTAGGGGGTAGAAGTGGTGGTGTAGGGGGTAGAAGTGGTGGTGTAGGGGGTAGAAGTGGTGGTGTAGGGGGGTAGAAGTGGTGATGTAGGGGGTAGAAGTGGTGGTGTAAGGGGGTAGAAGTGGTGGTGTAGGGGGTAGAAGTGGTGGTGTAGGGGGTAGAAGTGGTGGTGTAGGGGGGTAGAAGTGGTGGTGTAGGGGGTAGAAGTGGTGGTGTAGAGGGGTAGATGTGGTGGTGTAGGGGGGTAGAAGTGGCGGTGTGGGGGGTAGAAGTGGTGGTGTAGGGGGGGTAGAAGTGGTGGTGTAGGGGGTAGAAGTGGTGGTGTAGGGGGGTTAGATGTGGTGGTGTAGGGGGTAGAAGTGGTGGTGTAGGGAGGGGGTAGAAGTGGTGGTGTATGGGGGTAGAAGTGGTGGTGTAGGGGGTAGAAGTGGTGGTGTAGGGGGGGTAGAAGTGGTGGTGTAGGGGGTAGAAGTGGTGGTGTAGGGGGTTAGATGTGGTGGTGTAGGGGGTAGAAGTGGTGGTGTAGGGAGGGGGTAGAAGTGGTGGTGTATGGGGGTAGAAGTGGTGGTGTAGGGGGTAGAAGTGGTGGTGTAGGGGGGTAGAAGTGGTGGTGTAGGGGGTAGAAGTGGTGGTGTAGGGGGTAGAAGTGGTGGTGTAGAGAGGTAGAAGTGGTGGTGTAGAGGGGGTAGAAGTGGTGGTGTAGGGGGTAGAAGTGGTGGTGTAGGGGGTAGAAGTGGTGGTGTAGGTGGGGTAGAAGTGGTGGTGTAGGGGGTAGAAGTGGTGGTGTAGGGGGTAGAAGTGGTGGTGTAGGGGGTAGAAGTGGTGGTGTAGGGGGGTAGAAGTGGTGGTGTAGGGGGGGGGTAGAAGTGGTGGTGTAGGGGGTAGAAGTGGTGGTGTAGGGGGTAGAAGTGGTGGTGTAGGGGTGTAGAAGTGGTGGTGTAGGGGGTAGAAGTGGTGGTGTAGCGGGGTAGAAGTGGTGGTGTAGGGGGTAGAAGTGGTGGTGTAGGGGGTGTAGAAGTGGTGGTGTAGGGGGTAGAAGTGGTGGTGTAGGGGGTAGAAGTGGTGGTGTAGGGGGTAGAAGTGGTGGTGTAGGGGGTAGAAGTGGTGGTGTAGGGGTAGAAGTGGTGGTGTAGGGGGGTAGAAGTGGTGGTGTAGGAGGGGCCTAAATTAACTCACGGGCCACGCCCCTTTGTTCTATCCTTGAGAGTTTAATCCACGGGGCCACAGTGTGTGAGTCACAGAAACGTTTCTCAAACCATTTGATCAAATCAGATGTTCAGATGTTCAAATCTGGTGCTGTGGAGCCGAGCTTTAGGCTTAGTAGCTGAGGGTGTGTGTATATATATATATATATATTAGTGTGTGTGATGTAAAAAAGGGGCTTTATAAAAACATGTGATTTGATCTGACATATCTACCTGCAGGTCGAAGGTCGGGGGCTGACAATAAAGGCACTTAGACACGCGTCAGATGTAAAGACGGACACCTGAACATTCCCCCTCAGAAAAACAATGTTGTGATCATACTTGATCAAACAATCAGAAAAAACGTAAAGTTTGAGAGGATAAAATTGTATTTTATGTGTAAAAGGTTTCGTGAGTAATGCACAGGCAGAATGGAATTCGCTTTAAATTGTAGATATTAAAAGTCAATAATTACCTGATTCTTAACTCTCTGTTCTGTTTGTCCCTTGCAGACCACTGTCCTCTGTCGTCATGTGTCAGTGGTTGACCTCTAGCCTCTGTGTTGTGATGCTGCTGCTGTGTCCAGTCAGTTTCAGCTACGAGGGGCTCAGCCCAGGACCTGGCTGTCATCTATACCGTGAGTTGAATATAACACACACACACACACATAATACACACATAATACACACACTATATATATATATATACACACACATAATACACACACACACACATAATACACACACTATATATATATATATATATATATATATATATATATATATATATACACACACACAATACACACACACGCACAAATAATATATATACACACACACACACACACATAATATATAGTTGAAGTCAGAAGTTTACATACACTTAGGTTAGAGTCATTAAAACTCATTATTGTTAACAAACTATAGTTTTGGCAAGTCGGTTAGGACATCTACTTTCTCCATGACACAAGTAAATTTTCCAACAATTGTTTACAGACAGATTATTTCACTTATCATTCACTGCATCCAGTGGGTCAGAAGTTTACATACACTAAGTTGACTGTGCCTTTAAACAGCTTGGAAAATTCCAGAAGATGATGTCATGGCTTTAGAAGCTTCTGATAGGCTAATTGACATCATTTGTGTCATTTGGAGGTGTCTCTTTTTCTCAGTGCCTCTTTGCTTGACATCATGGGAAAATCAAAAGAAATCAGTCAAGACATCAGAAAATAATTTGTAGACCTCCACAAGCCTGGTTCATCCTTGGGAGCAATTTCCAAACGTCTGAAGGTTCCA
>NC_056438.1:9682681-9687681 GCF_018296145.1 Oncorhynchus tshawytscha | reverse complement strand
ACAAAGGTAGATTGGGTGCCAATTGGGACGTAGACACTGACATCCAGTTAAACCACTATAGATAATAACATCATTAAAACCACTACATAGATCTGTTATACAGCCACAACACAGAACTAGAATGAGCAGAATGGACATCCCCATTCAAGTCAGTGAGTAGACTGGCAGCCATTTTGAACGCGGACATGGGTTCACCAGTGAAATTGTCATGGTCAGGGGTTCCAATTCCAGTCATTTGATTTCTACGGCCACTAAACTAGAGAGACTAAAGGATGTACATTAATAAATCAACTGTATTTATGTCTATGAGCATGACCCACTTACATTTTGTAAATAAGTGACCTGAAAGAATGTTGGAAGGGTTGACCAAATAAACAAGGGAAAAATAATCACTCAACAAATTGTATAATTATTATTATTATTATATTATTACATTTTCTAACAAGGTTGCTGTGTCATATTACAGTGGTATAAAGCATTTTATAAAACTGGGTGATTCGAGCCCTGAATGCTGATTGGCTGACAGCCGTGGTATATCAAACCGTATAACTCGGGTATGAGAAAATATGTATTTTTACTGTTCTAATTGTGTTGGTAACCAGTTTACAATAGCAATAAGGCACCTCAAGGCGTTTGTGGTATATGGCCAATATACCACGGCTAAGGGCTGTGTCCAGGCACTCCGCGTTGCGTCGTACATAAGAACAGCCCTTAGCCCGTGGTATATTGTCCATATACCACAACCCCTCGGGCCTCATTGCTTAAATCAACCTTAAATCTTTTCACACACACACACACACACAGAAGTTGGTATCAGAACGTCTCACACTCCGTATCCTGTGTGGAACAGACGGTGCAGTGACACTGCAGAGCGAGGGGGTAGGGGTAGAGCGGAGAGACGTGGGGCTGGCAGCCTGGCAGACGGACCATCAGGTAGCGAGTACGACCGTAGGAACACACACGGTGATGCCGCTGGACGTAGGGGGGCTCTGGGAGCGGTTTCTGTTCGCGACAGGAACAACATAACTCTTATTAGCCCGGCCAGCAATACTGCACTGTTGTAGTTTCAAAAGATTGATTTATAAATCTGACGTGTTGTTATGGTTACCTCCCATGACATGTGTCCAGGTGTGAGACAAGACATGAGAGGACCAAGACATTGTTGGACAAGCATGTGTGTGTGTCCTGTCGTGGTTTTACCTACCTCCCAGGTATGGCAGCGTCCCCAGCAGGCCTCCGTCTCGATGCGGAGGTTCCTGCATCCCGGCTTCTGGGCCACGAAGGAAAAATCCCGCACCGCGCAGCCACGGAAACTACCGTGCAGCTGGGTGGTGACAGCAACGCACAGGCCCGCCTCGGCAACAACCAGGAGGAGCAAGAGAATAGACAGAGGGAGGGAGCGGCACGGCAACATCCTGGGAGGGAGAGATGAGAATGGTCTGAGGTAAACTTTAAACTCATGCATCACATTCACATCTGTTCTACTCAATAGGGACAAACACCGTTTTAAAATCATTATGGGAAACTTAAACATAAATTGCTCTCGGTTCAATCATGCAACATATGACAGACAGTCTCCTGTACACACTAATGTATTACTCCCCCCTAGCCTCCGTTGTGATTACTGCATGGTTAGCGGACCCAGAAAGGTCCTGCGCAATAACCGGGGTACGGTTGGTGCTGTAATAACGGTTTATCACGTTGGACTGCTGTATGATAACGGTCAAATAATAACAAAAAGTCCATTGTGTCTTTCTAGAACTAATGGAACTATATTCATGCTTTTTTCACAAACGGATTTTATATTATATAGATTTATTTTTTATTTTACCTTTATTTATCCAGGCAAGTCAGTTAAGAACACATTCTAATTGACGATGACGGCCAACCCGGACGACGCCGCTCTATGGGTCTCCCAACCACTGCAGGTTGTGAAACAGCCTATATATATTCACCTTTATCTAACCAGGAAGGCCAGTTGAAAACAAGATCTCATTTACAACTGCGACTTGGCAGTTGTAATAACTTGTATAGACGTATATAACTTGCAAATAGAGATGCATCCTTTAGAATAAGGATACATATATTCCTCAATTTCTACTGGTTGATATCGTGATCATATCAAAAGCATCAAATGTCTGTTTTGTTCACATGCAAATATTTACCTTATTAAAACTGTACTGTTGTTGACGGGCCGGAGTGGACTGGACGCTCGCGTTGCCAAGAAACTACAGCATTGTGATGCGCCGTGTCCGTTGATTACAAAAGAAAAAGCCAGGGAGAAAACTATTAAAAACTATTAAAAACTATTAAAAACTATTAAACATTTCCAACAAATGAAACATTTCCCAAATATTGTCAACACAAAGATAACCACCCACAACGAAAGTAGCCTATACAAACCTGTTTGACACAGTTGTATTGGTTGGTCTTCTTCACTGGACAGTCCGAATGTCCTATCTCTCTCTGTCTGTCTGAACTGAACGAATTTCTTGTTGTTGTTTTTAGTCCGATTAAATTGGATGGACAGTGTGACATCATAGCAATTATAATGAAATGCCATTAAACTTGGAGACTCCCTGGAAAACGGACTACGATGCTTGTCCTTATTATCTTAACCCCAGTGTGTGTGCGCGTGCGTGCGTGCGTGTGTGTGTGTGTGTGTGTGTGTGTGTGTGTGCGTGCGTGTGTGTGTGTGTGTGGTCAGTGGTGCTAACATCTGGTAAGAACATTTTTACTATAGCTAATCTCTCACACACACACAGAGGGAGAGAGACCGTGAGGAGAGAGAGATCATGAGGGGAGAGAGAGAGACCGTGAGGAGAGAGAGATCATGAGGGGAGAGAGAGAGAGAGATCATGAGAGAGAGAGAGAGAGACCGTGAGGAGAGAGAGATCATGAGGAGAGAGAGGGAGAGAGATCATGAGGAGAGAGAGAGAGACCGTGAGGAGAGAGAGATCATGAGGGGGAGAGAGAGATCATGATGAGAGTGAGGGAGAGAGATCATGAGGAGAGAGGGAGAGTGATCATGAGGAGAGAGAGAGAGACCGTGAGGAGAGAGAGATCATGAGGAGAGAGAGGGAGAGAGATCATGAGGAGAGAGAGAGAGACCGTGAGGAGAGAGAGATCATGAGGAGAGAGAGGGAGAGAGATCATGAGGAGAGAGAGAGAGACCGTGAGGAGAGAGAGATCATGAGGGGAGAGAGAGATCATGATGAGAGTGAGGGAGAGAGATCATGAGGAGAGAGGGAGAGTGATCATGAGGAGAGAGAGAGAGACCGTGAGGAGAGAGAGATCATGAGGAGAGAGAGGGAGAGAGATCATGAGGAGAGAGAGAGAGACCGTGAGGAGAGAGAGATCATGAGGAGAGAGAGGGAGAGAGATCATGAGGAGAGAGAGAGAGACTGTGAGGAGAGAGAGATCATGAGGGGAGAGAGAGATCATGATGAGAGTGAGGGAGAGAGATCATGAGGAGAGAGGGAGAGTGATCATGAGGAGAGAGAGAGAGACCGTGGAGAGAGAGATCATGAGGAGAGAGAGGGAGAGAGATCATGAGGAGAGAGAGAGAGACCGTGAGGAGAGAGAGATCATGAGGGGAGAGAGAGATCATGATGAGAGTGAGGGAGAGAGATCATGAGGAGAGAGGGAGAGTGATCATGAGGAGAGAGAGAGAGACCGTGAGGAGAGAGAGATCATGAGGAGAGAGAGAGAGACCGTGAGGAGAGAGAGATCATGAGGAGAGAGAGGGAGAGAGATCATGAGGGGAGAGAGATCATGAGGAGAGAGAGGGAGAGAGATCATGAGGAGAGAGAGAGAGACCGTGAGGAGAGAGAGATCATGAGGGGAGAGAGAGATCATGATGAGAGTGAGGGAGAGAGATCATGAGGAGAGAGGGAGAGTGATCATGAGGAGAGAGAGAGAGACCGTGAGGAGAGAGAGATCATGAGGAGAGAGAGAGAGACCGTGAGGAGAGAGAGATCATGAGGAGAGAGAGGGAGAGAGATCATGAGGGGAGAGAGAGAGAGACCGTGAGGAGAGAGAGATCATGAGGAGAGAGAGAGAGACCGTGAGGAGAGAGAGATCATGAGGGGAGAGAGAGATCATGATGAGAGTGAGGGAGAGAGATCATGAGGAGAGAGGGAGAGAGAGATCATGATGAGAGAGGGAGAGAGATCATGAGATAGAGAGAGAGAGACCGTGAGGAGAGAGAGATCATGAGGGGAAAGAGAGATCATGATGAGAGTGAGGGAGAGAGACCATGAGGAGAGATAGAGAGAGAGACCATGAGGAGAGAGAGGGAGAGAGATCATGAGGAGAGAGAGAGAGACCGTGAGGAGAGAGAGATCATGAGGGGAGAGAGAGATCATGATGAGAGTGAGGGAGAGAGATCATGAGGAGAGAGGGAGAGAGAGATCGTGATGAGAGAGGGAGAGAGATCATGAGATAGAGAGAGAGACCATGAGGAGAGATAGAGAGAGAGACCATGAGGAGAGAGAGGGAGAGAGATCATGAGGTGAGAGAGAGAGATCGTGATGAGAGAGAGAGAGAGAGAGATCATGATGAGAGAGAGAAAGAGAGACAGGGTATGTGTTGTACTCACATTCAGTATTGTCATTTATATTACCTTTAAAAACCAATAGCACATTAAAAAAGGACACACACTCCTCCTTTTGTTTTCTCAAAGTGAAGTTCATTTAGCACATCATCTCCTCACTACAAGCCCAGTTTGACTCGACTGTACATTCATCTCTCCGGCTGTTGGTCATCATCAACGGTTTCTATGTTTCTGAGCAACATTTAGCCTACAGACCAAACCAGGAGGACAGTGCAATTCTAGTTTAGTGATGCTACGTACACATACATATTCAACCCCATTATTATTGCCGTTCTATAATTCTACTGACTGAAGGGAGGGAGGGAGGGAGGGATGAAGAGTCTTCTCTCCTCTGATAAACTGGGTTCCGACTCCAGAATATAATTATTCTGGTTCTAGAACAGAA
>NC_056438.1:9672681-9677681 GCF_018296145.1 Oncorhynchus tshawytscha | reverse complement strand
GAGAGAGAGAGAAAAGTGTAAACATGCACTCGCATACACACACTAAAGGACACTATCACTCACTAAAGGACACTAAAGGACACTATCACACACTAAAGGACACTATCACTCACTAAAGGACACTATCACACACTAAAGGACACTATCACTCACTAAAGGACACTAAAGGACACTATCACACACTAAAGGACACTATCACTCACTAAAGGACACTATCACACACTAAAGGACACTATCACACACTAAAGGACACTAAAGGACACTATCACTCACTAAAGGACACTAAAGGACACTATCACTCACTAAAGGACACTAAAGGACACTATCACTCACTAAAGGACACTAAAGGACACTATCACTCACTAAAGGACACTATCACTCACTAAAGGACACTAAAGGACACTATCACACACTAAAGGACACTATCACACACTAAAGGACACTATCACACACTAAAGGACACTAAAGGACACTATCACTCACTAAAGGACACTAAAGGGCACTATCACTCACTAAAGGACACTAAAGGACACTATCACTCACTAAAGGACACTAAAGGCCACTATCACTCACTAAAGGACACTATCATTCACTAAAGGACACCATCACACACTACAGGACACAAAAGGACACTATCACTCACTAAAGGACACTAAAGGACACTATCACTCACTAAAGGACACTAAAGGACACTATCACTCACTAAAGGACACTAAAGGCCACTATCACTCACTAAAGGACACTATCACTCACTAAAGGACACTATCACACACTAAAGGACACAAAAGGACACTATCACTCACTAAAGGACACTAAAGGACACTATCACTCACTAAAGGACACTATCACTCACTAAAGGACACTATCACTCACTAAAGGACACTATCACACACTAAATGACACTAAAGGACACTATCACTCACTAAAGGACACTATCACTCACCAAAGGACACTATCACACACTAAAGGACACTATCACACACTAAAGGACACTATCACTCACCAAAGGACACTATCACACACTAAAGGACATGAAAGGACACTATCACTCACTAAAGGACACTAAAGGACACTATCACTCACTAAAGGACACTAAAGGACACTATCACTCACTAAAGGACACTAAAGGACACTAAAGGACACTATCACTCACTAAAGGACACTAAAGGACACTATCACTCACTAAAGGACACTAAAAGACACTATCACTCACTAAAGGACACTATCACTCACTAAAGGACACTAAAGGACACTATCACTCACTAAAGGACACTATCACTCACTAAAGGACACTAAAGGACACTATCACACACTAAAGGACACTATCACAAACTAAAGGACACTAAAGGACACTATCACTCACTAAAGGACACTATCACTCACTAAAGGACACTATCACACACTAAAGGACACTATCACACACTAAAGGACACTAAAGGACACTATCACTCACTAAAGGACACTAAAGGACACTATCACTCACTAAAGGACACTATCACTCACGAAAGGACACTATCACACACTAAAGGACACGAAAGGACACTATCACTCACTAAAGGACACTAAAGGACACTATCACTCACTAAAGGACACTAAAGGACACTATCACTCACTAAAGGACACTAAAGGACACTATCACACACTAAAGGACACTATCACACACTAAAGGACACTAAAGGACACTATCACTCACTAAAGGACACTAAAGGACACTATCACTCACTAAAGGACACTAAAGGACACTATCACTCACTAAAGGACACTAAAGGACACTATCACTCACTAAAGGACACTAAAGGACACTATCACTCACTAAAGGACACTATCACTCACTAAAGGACACTAAAGGACACTATCACTCACTAAAGGACACTATCACTCACGAAAGGACACTATCACACACTAAAGGACACGAAAGGACACTATCACTCACTAAAGGACACTAAAGGACACTATCACTCACTAAAGGACACTATCACTCACTAAAGGACACTAAAGGACACTAAAGGACACTAAAGGACACTATCACTCACTAAAGGACACTAAAGGACACTATCACTCACTAAAGGACACTAAAAGACACTATCACTCACTAAAGGACACTAAAGGACACTATCACTCACTAAAGGACACTAAAGGACACTATCACTCACTAAAGGACACTATCACTCACTAAAGGACACTAAAGGACACTATCACACACTAAAGGACACTATCACACACTAAAGGACACTAAAGGACACTATCACTCACTAAAGGACACTATCACTCACTAAAGGACACTATCACACACTAAAGGACACTATCACACACTAAAGGACACTAAAGGACACTATCACTCACTAAAGGACACTAAAGGACACTATCACTCACTAAAGGACACTATCACTCACGAAAGGACACTATCACTCACTAAAGGACACTAAAGGACACTATCACTCACTAAAGGACACTAAAGGACACTATCACTCACTAAAGGACACTAAAGGACACTATCACACACTAAAGGACACTATCACACACTAAAGGACACTAAAGGACACTATCACTCACTAAAGGACACTAAAGGACACTATCACTCACTAAAGGACACTAAAAGACACTATCACTCACTAAAGGACACTAAAGGACACTATCACTCACTAAAGGACACTAAAGGACACTATGACTCACTAAAGGACACTATCACTCACTAAAGGACACTAAAGGACACTATCACACACTAAAGGACACTATCACACACTAAAGGACACTAAAGGACACTATCACTCACTAAAGGACACTAAAGGACACTATCACTCACTAAAGGACACTAAAAGACACTATCACTCACTAAAGGACACTATCACTCACTAAAGGACACTATCACTCACTAAAGGACACTATCACTCACTAAAGGACACTAAAGGACACTATCACTCACTAAAGGACACTAAAGGACACTATCACTCACTAAAGGACACAAAAGGACACTATCACTCACTAAAGGACACTAAAGGACACTATCACTCACTAAAGGACACTATCACTCACTAAAGGACACTAAATGACACTATCACACACTAAAGGACACTATCACACACTAAAGGACACTAAAGGACACTATCACTCACTAAAGGACACTAAAGGACACTATCACTCACTAAAGGACACTAAAGGACACTATCACTCACTAAAGGACACTATCACTCACTAAAGTACACTAAAGGACACTATCACTCACTAAAGGACACTAAAGGACACTATCACTCACTAAAGGACACTAAATGACACTATCACTCACTAAAGGACACTATCACTCACTAAAGGACACTAAAGGACACTATCACACACTAAAGGACACTAAAGGACACTATCACACACTAAAGGACACTATCACACACTAAAGGACACTATCACACACTAAAGGACACTAAAGGACACTATCACTCACTAAAGGACACTAAAGGACACTATCACTCACTAAAGGACACTATCACTCACTAAAGGACACTAAAGGCCACTATCACTCACTAAAGGACACTATCACTCACTAAAGGACACTATCACACACTAAAGGACACTAAAGGGCACTATCACTCACTAAAGGACACTAAAGGACACTATCACTCACTAAAGGACACTAAAGGCCACTATCACTCACTAAAGGACACTATCATTCACTAAAGGACACCATCACACACTACAGGACACAAAAGGACACTATCACTCACTAAAGGACACTAAAGGACACTATCACTCACTAAAGGACACTAAAGGACACTATCACTCACTAAAGGACACCAAAGGCCACTATCACTCACTAAAGGACACTATCACTCACTAAAGGACACTATCACACACTAAAGGACACAAAAGGACACTATCACTCACTAAAGGACACTAAAGGACACTATCACTCACTAAAGGACACTATCACTCACTAAAGGACACTATCACTCACTAAAGGACACTATCACACACTAAATGACACTAAAGGACACTATCACTCACTAAAGGACACTATCACTCACCAAAGGACACTATCACACACTAAAGGACACTATCACACACTAAAGGACACTATCACTCACGAAAGGACACTATCACACACTAAAGGACACGAAAGGACACTATCACTCACTAAAGGACACTAAAGGACACTATCACTCACTAAAGGACACTAAAGGACACTATCACTCACTAAAGGACACTAAAGGACACTAAAGGACACTATCACTCACTAAAGGACACTAAAGGACACTATCACTCACTAAAGGACACTAAAAGACACTATCACTCACTAAAGGACACTATCACTCACTAAAGGACACTAAAGGACACTATCACTCACTAAAGGACACTATCACTCACTAAAGGACACTAAAGGACACTATCACACACTAAAGGACACTATCACAAACTAAAGGACACTAAAGGACACTATCACTCACTAAAGGACACTATCACTCACTAAAGGACACTATCACACACTAAAGGACACTATCACACACTAAAGGACACTAAAGGACACTATCACTCACTAAAGGACACTAAAGGACACTATCACTCACTAAAGGACACTATCACTCACGAAAGGACACTATCACACACTAAAGGACACGAAAGGACACTATCACTCACTAAAGGACACTAAAGGACACTATCACTCACTAAAGGACACTAAAGGACACTATCACTCACTAAAGGACACTAAAGGACACTATCACACACTAAAGGACACTATCACACACTAAAGGACACTAAAGGACACTATCACTCACTAAAGGACACTAAAGGACACTATCACTCACTAAAGGACACTAAAAGACACTATCACTCACTAAAGGACACTAAAGGACACTATCACTCACTAAAGGACACTAAAGGACACTATCACTCACTAAAGGACACTATCACACACTAAAGGACACTATCACACACTAAAGGACACTAAAGGACACTATCACTCACTAAAGGACACTAAAGGACACTATCACTCACTAAAGGACACTATCACT
>NC_056438.1:9640181-9665181 GCF_018296145.1 Oncorhynchus tshawytscha | reverse complement strand
TAGCATAACTACGATGGGTTCTAACATGACTAGGATGGGTTCTAATATGACTAGCATGGGTTCTAATATGAATAGGATTGGTTCAGAAATACATAGGACAGGTTCTAATATGACTAGGATGGGTTCTAGCATAACTACGATGGGTTCTAATATGACTAGGATGGGTTCTAATATGACTAGCATGGGTTCCAATATAACTAGAATGGGTTCTAATATGACTAGGATGGGTTCTAATATGACTAGGATGGGTTCCAATATAACTAGAATGGGTTCTAATATGACTAGGATGTGTTCTAATATGACTAGGATGGGTTCTAATATGACTAGGATGGGTTCTAATATGACTAGGATGGGTTCCAATATGACTAGGATTGGTTCTAATATGACTAGGATGGGCTCTAATATGACTAGGATTGGTTCAGAAATACCTAGGACAGGTTCTAATATGACTAGGATGGGTTCTAATATGACTAGGATGGGTTCTAGCATAACTGCAATGGGTTCTAATATGACTAGGATGGGTTCTAATATGACTAGGATGGGTTCTAATATGACTAGGAAGGCTTCTAGCATAACTACGATGGGACCTAATATGACTAGGATGGGTTCTAACATAACTAGGATGGGTTCTAACATGACTAGGATGGGTTCTAATATGACTAGCATGGGTTCTAATATGAATAGGATTGGTTCAGAAATACATAGGACAGGTTCTAATATGACTAGGATGGGTTCTAGCATAACTACGACGGGTTCTAATATGACTAGGATTGTGCCTTTTGCCTCTGGACAACGAAAGAAAGGTGATCTGAAAGCAATTAGAACAGGAGAGAAACAGCATATTGGTGGGTAGCGGTGCTGCGGGTTGAATCATAACCCACAGTTCCCGTGGTTATATCCGATAAACGGCATATGATGAAGTCCTTTCACAGGCAGCGCGTGACAAAACAACTAGCTGATTATTGAGTTGCGGCTGTCAGTGAAAAACATATTGAATATGTGTGAAGATAATGTCGCTTGAGTATCATTGCAAATTTTGAGACAAGAAGTCTGTAAGGGAAGATAGCCTCTCCCCAGAATGCACTGCGCTGTTTCCCCGATAGTTCTTCTGCATTTCTTGTTTCATGTTAATGTACCCTTTGATTTTTTTATTTTGATCAATTCTAAATTAGATATGTGGAGTGCTCCGTGTGAGCAATGATCGTGGGTCTGGTGTCTGTCTTGTTCGTAGTGAGGGAGCCCACGTCCCGGAGCACGTAGCCTACCTGGGTCTGCTGCATGCAAATGTAGGAAAGTGGCCATTTGTGGATGTTTCATTTCTGATTGTCTTAACTCACCATGTCCACCGCTAACAAGCTGAGCTTCTCACTACTTGTTTTTTTCACCTCACACAGGAAGTCATAACAGCCTAATCGTTCCTCACAGTAGGCCTATTTAAAAAAAATCTTTCCCAACATTCTCCCCCTTAATATAATCACCAAGCCTCGGTGTGAAAGAGCAACATATCACAATCTGATGATCCCATATATCCAGTGGAAACGTCATAAAATAGCCTTCCTCTTTCCCTTAATTAAGTAAAAATAGCTGTCTGTTCTGAGCTCATCCGTGCAGGAAACGTTGAGCGCCAGAATAGGCTAGTTGATGCAATGTTGCAAGTTCGCTAGAGATAGCGCAAGTCAGGACAGATAGAAAGGGAGGCAGACAGGCGGACTAGATAGGTTCATGTGATTTGAAATAAGTGGAATTTTTTTATCGACAGACTATATTTTCTCCTGTTTTAATTTGTTGGGTTTATCGATTTTAACTTAGTTGACAAATAGACGTTATAGGCCAACAGCTGCATTGGTCATCTCTGAGTTCCGTGAGCTCGTTTCTACAGCCACCAAGGCATCGCGGTATTTCAGTGTGTTCATATGGCAGAGGCTGATGCTCTGGCATTAGTTTCATTTAAACTTTTCGACTTTCGACCAACTTTTCATTTTACTATAGATTTTTATTATTAACCAGGCAACAATGATTTTTGAGTAACAAAAAACATCATTATTGAAATGAAACTGTTCCAAAATGTGCAGATGAAAATCACAGCTGGCATGCAGGCTGGTAGAAATGGTCAGATAAATTGTAGGCTATGCTTCCGCAAACACGAAACTCACGCGCTGTCTCTGAAGTCTTCATAAAATAATTAACCTCCACATTTCTATGCTGGGATTTTCTAGGCAATGATGTGCCTCATAATATGAAGTCAAACAATGAACTATGTTTTCAACATGCCTCCAGTTGACATTTTAAAGTGGCGAGTGACGCAGATAGTCTGCATAATTTTGTTTTTTCTACTGGTCAATTTGGCCCGAGACAATTGTATTTATTAGTTTAACATATGGCAATTATTGGCTAATGGAAACCCGGACGGTATATACAGATTGAATAGAACTAAACATGTTTTAAACACAAATACATTTACAAAGACACACACATACTGGTGTGGATGGTGTGAGGGTGTGACTTGTTCTGGATCTGCAGCCAGTGTGAATGTAATGTGACTCGAGGCTGCTCTCCAGTGGTCAAGGGTACACATTGCAGTCTCTCATATATTTTTATTTATTTTACCTTTATTTAACTAGGCAAGTCAATAAAGAACGAATTCTTATTTTCAATGACAACCTAGGAACAGCGGGTTAACTGCCTTGTTCAGGGGCAGAATGACAGATTTGTACCTTGTCAGCTCGGGAATTCAATCTTGCAACCTTCTGGATACTAATCCAACGATCTAACCACGAGGCTACCTGCCGCCCCAGGTAGCCTATTTAACAATACTGGGGAACAGAGAGAGAGAGAGAGAGAGAGAGAAAGACATAGAGAGAGAGAGAGAGAAAGACAGAGAGAGAGAGAGAGAGAGAGAGAGAGAGTCTGTCTGTATGTGCGTGACTGACCTGTGCATGGAAGATGGACAGGGACTTGGCTGTGTGTAGAGGGATCAGGACTCGAACCAGGAACTGCTTGTGTTCCGACTTCAGGGGTAGCGCAAACCCGTTTATAATGCTGTAGAGGGGGTGGTGGGGGGGACAGAGAACGATAGAGAAAGAGAGAGAGAGATGATTAGAGAGCAGAGTGGGAGACGGGGACGTTTGGGTGGGCAGATGTGGAGAAAAGATGGAGAGAAAGAGAGAGGGGGATGGAAAGAGAGAGGGGGATGGAAAGAGAGAGGGGGATGGAAAGAGAGAGGGGGATGGAAAGAGAGAGGGGGATGGAAAAGGAGAGGGGGATGGAAAGAGAGAGGGGGATGGAAAGAGAGAGGGGGATGGAAAGGAGTGAGAGAAAGAAAATAAGAGGGGAGAGGTAGAGGAAGAGCAACAACAGGGAGGAAGAGTGGGAGGAGAAAAAGAGGAGAGGAGGAAAAAGGGATTAAGAAAAAGTATAATATCTTGTCATCACCATCTCTGTCTGTCTGTCTGTCTGTCTGTCTGTCTGTCTGTCTGTCTGTCTGTCTGTCTGTCTGTCTGTCTGTCTGTCTGTCTGTCTCTGTCTGTCTCTGTCTGTCTGTCTGTCTCTGTCTGTCTGTCTCTGTCTGTCTGTCTGTCTGTCTGTCTGTCTGTCTGTCTGTCTCTGTCTGTCTGTCTGTCTGTCTGTCTGTCTGTCTGTCTGTCTGTCTGTCTGTCTGTCTGTCTGTCTGTCTGTCTGTCTGTCTGTCTGTCTGTCTGTCTGTCTGTCTGTCTCTCTCTCTCTCTCTCTCACTCCCTCCTTCCCCCAAAACACTGACTCACTCCCTCCTTCACTCAATGGTTCACCCTCTTCCCTCCCTCCCTCCCTCCCTCCCTCCCTCCCTCCCTCCCTCCCTCCCTCCCTCCCCTGTCTCAGCATAAAGTTAGGTTTATGTGTTAATCACGTCAGTGCCAAGGAGAAACTAAAACCAAGTTCAGGTACGAAGGAACAAACCTTCACCAGGACTGTAGATCTGGAGGGCCTAGAGCACCCAATATGTACAGAGGTAAAGATGAACAGATGTACTGAAACACCAGATAAAGAGAACACACCTGATGTAAAGATAAAGAGAACACACCTGATGTAAAGATGTAAAGATAAAGAGAACACGCCTGATGTAAAGATGTAAAGATAAAGAGATCACACCTGATGTAAAGATAAAGAGAACACACCTGATGTAAAGATAAAGAGATCACACCTGATGTAAAGATGTAAAAGAATCACACCTGATGTAAAGATAAAGAGATCACACCTGTAAAGATAAAGAGAACACACCTGATGTAAAGATAAAGAGATCACACCTGATGTAAAGATAAAGAGATCACACCACACCTGATGTAAAGATAAAGAGATCACACCTAAAGATAAAGAGATCACACCTGATGTAAAGATAAAGAGAACACACCTGATGTAAAGTAAAGATGTAAAGATAAAGAGATCACACCTGATGTAAAGATAAAGAGAACACACCTGATGTAAAGATATCACACCTGATGTAAAGATAAAGAGATCACACCTGATGTAAAGATAAAGAGATCACACCTGATGTAAAGATAAAGAGATCACACCTGATGTAAAGATGTAAAGAGATCACACCTGATGTAAAGATAAAGAGATCACACCTGATGTAAAGATATCACACCTGATGTAAAGATAAAGAGATCACACCTGATGTAAAGATAAAGAGATCACACCTGATGTAAAGATAAAGAGATCACACCTGATGTAAAGATAAAGAGAACACACCTGATGTAAAGATAAAGAGATCACACCTGATGTAAAGATAAAGAGAACACACCTGATGTAAAGATAAAGAGAACACACCTGATGTAAAGATAAAGAGATCACACCTGATGTAAAGATAAAGAGAACACACCTGATGTAAAGATAAAGAGATCACACCTGATGTAAAGATAAAGAGATCACACCTGATGTAAAGATAAAGAGATCACACCTGATGTAAAGATAAAGAGATCAACCTGATGTAAAGATCACACCTGATGTAAAGATAAAGAGATCACACCTGATGTAAAGATAAAGAGATCACACCTGATGTAAAGATAAAGAGATCACACCTGATGTAAAGATAAAGAGAACACACCTGATGTAAAGATAAAGAAACCTGATGTAAAGATAAAGAACACACCTGATGTAAAGATAAAAAGATCAACCTGATGTAAAGTCCATAAAGATAAAGAACACACCTGATGTAAAGATAAAGAGATCAACCTGATGTAAAGATAAAGAGAACACACCTGATGTAAAGATAAAGAGAACACACCTGATGTAAAGATAAAGAGAACACACCTGATGTAAAGTAAAGATGTAAAGATAAAGAGATCACACCTGATGTAAAGATAAAGAGAACACACCTGATGTAAAGATAAAGAGATCACACCTGATGTAAAGATAAAGAGACACACCTGATGTAAAGATGTAAAGAGATCACACCTGATGTAAAGATAAAGAGATCACACCTGATGTAAAGATGTAAAGATGTAAAGAGAACACACCTGATGTAAAGATAAAGAGAACACACCTGATGTAAAGATAAAGAGAACACACCTGATGTAAAGATAAAGAGAACACACCTGATGTAAAGATAAAGAGATCACACCTGATGTAAAGATAAAGAGAACACACCTGATGTAAAGATAAAGAGAACACACCTGATGTAAAGATAAAGAGAACACACCTGATGTAAAGATAAAGAGAACACACCTGATGTAAAGATAAAGAGAACACACCTGATGTAAAGATAAAGAGACACACACCTGATGTAAAGATAAAGAGAACACACCTGATGTAAAGATAAAGAGAACACACCTGATGTAAAGATAAAGAGAACACACCTGATGTAAAGATAAAGAGATCACACCTGATGTAAAGATAAAGAGATCACACCTGATGTAAAGATAAAGAGATCACACCTGATGTAAAGATGTAAAGATAAAGAGATCACACCTGATGTAAAGATAAAGAGAGAACACACCTGATGTAAAGATGTAAAGAGAACACACCTGATGTAAAGATAAAGAGAACACACCTGATGTAAAGATAAAGAGAACACACCTGATGTAAAGATAAAGAGAACACACCTGATGTAAAGATAAAGAGATCACACCTGATGTAAAAGATAAAGAGATCACACCTGATGTGTAAAGAGAAACCTGATGTAAAGATAAAAGATCACACCTGATGTAAAGATAAAGAGATCACACCTGATGTAAAGATAAAGAGATCACACCTGATGTAAAGATAAAGAGAACACACCTGATGTAAAGATAAAGAGATCACACCTGATGATAAAGAAAGATAAAGAGATCACACCTGATGTAAAGATAAAGAGAACACACCTGATGTAAAGATAAAGATAAAGATCACACCTGATGTAAAGATAAAGAGAACACACCTGATGTAAAGAAACCTGATGTAAAGATGTAAAAAGAGAACACACCTGATGTAAAGATGTAAAGATAAAGAGAACACACCTGATGTAAAGATAAAGAGAACACACCTGATGTAAAGATAAAGATAAAGAGAACACACCTGATGAGAAAGATGTAAAGATAAAGAGATCACACACCTGATGTAAAGATAAAGAGATCACACCTGATGTAAAGATAAAGAGAACACACCTGATGTAAAGATAAAGAGATCACACCTGATGTAAAGATAAAGAGATCACACCTGATGTAAAGATAAAGAGAACACACCTGATGTAAAGATGTAAAGAGATCACACCTGATGTAAAGATAAAGAGATCACACCTGATGTAAAGATAAAGAGATCACACCTGATGTAAAGATAAAGAGATCACACCTGATGTAAAGATAAAGAGAACACACCTGATGTAAAGATGTAAAGAGAACACACCTGATGTAAAGATAAAGAGAACACACCTGATGTAAAGATAAAGAGAACACACCTGATGTAAAGATAAAGAGAACACACCTGATGTAAAGATAAAGAGATCACACCTGATGTAAAGATAAAGAGAACACACCTGATGTAAAGATAAAGAGATCACACCTGATGTAAAGATAAAGAGATCACACCTGATGTAAAGATGTAAAGATAAAGAGAACACGCCTGATATAAAGATGTAAAGATAAAGAGATCACACCTGATGTAAAGATGTAAAGATAAAGAGAACACGCCTGATGTAAAGATGTAAAGATAAAGAGATCACACCTGATGTAAAGATAAAGAGATCACACCTGATGTAAAGATAAAGAGAACACACCTGATGTAAAGATGTAAAGAGAACACACCTGATGTAAAGATAAAGAGAACACACCTGATAAAGATAAAAGACCTGATAAAGATATCACACCTGATGTAAAGATAAAGAGATCACACCTGATGTAAAGATAAAGAGATCACACCTGATGTAAAGATAAAGAGATCACACCTGATGTAAAGATAAAGAGAACACACCTGATGTAAAGATAAAGAGAACACACCTGATGTAAAGATAAAGAGAACACACCTGATGTAAAGATAAAGAGAACACACCTGATGTAAAGATAAAGAGATCACACCTGATGTAAAGATAAAGAGATCACACCTGATGTAAAGATAAAGAGAACACACCTGATGTAAAGATAAAGAGAACACACCTGATGTAAAGATAAAGAGAACACACCTGATGTAAAGATAAAGAGATCACACCTGATGTAAAGATAAAGAGATCACACCTGATGTAAAGATAAAGAGATCACACCTGATGTAAAGATAAAGAGAACACACCTGATGTAAAGATGTAAAGATAAAGAGAACACACCTGATGTAAAGATAAAGAGAACACACCTGATGTAAAGATAAAAGATCACACCTGATGTAAAGATAAAGAGAACACACCTGATGTAAAGATGTAAAGATAAAGATAAAGAGACACACCTGATGTAAAGATAAAGATAAAAGAACACACCTGATGTAAAGATGTAAAGATAAAGATGTAAAGATAAAAGAGAACACACCTGATGTAAAGATAAAGAGAACACGCCTGATGTAAAGATAAAGAGAACACACCTGATGTAAAGATAAAGAGATCACACCTGATGTAAAGATAAAGAGATCACACCTGATGTAAAGATAAAGAGAACACACCTGATGTAAAGATAAAGAGATCACACCTGATGTAAAGATAAAGAGAAACACCTAAAGATGTAAAGATAAAGAGAACACACCTGATGTAAAGATAAAGAGACACACCTGATGTAAAGATAAAGAGAACACACCTGATGTAAAGATAAAGAGAACACACCTGATGTAAAGATAAAGAGATCACACCTGATGTAAAGATGTAAAGATAAAGAGAACACGCCTGATGTAAAGATGTAAAGATAAAGAGATCACACCTGATGTAAAGATGTAAAGATAAAGAGAACACGCCTGATGTAAAGATGTAAAGATAAAGAGATCACACCTGATGTAAAGATAAAGAGATCACACCTGATGTAAAGATAAAAGATAAAGATAAAGAGAACACACCTGATGTAAAGATGTAAAGATAAAGAGATCACACCTAATGTAAAGATAAAGAGATCACACCTGATGTAAAGATAAAGAGAACACACCTGATGTAAAGATGTAAAGAGAACACACCTGATGTAAAGATGTAAAGATAAAGAGAACACGCCTGATGTAAAGATGTAAAGATAAAGAGAACACACCTGATGTAAAGATGTAAAGATAAAGAGAACACACCTGATGTAAAGATGTAAAGATAAAGAGATCACACCTGATGTAAAGATGTAAAGATAAAGAGAACACACCTGATGTAAAGATGTAAAGATAAAGAGATCACACCTGATGTAAAGATAAAGAGATCACACCTGATGTAAAGATAAAGAGATCACACCTGATGTAAAGATGTAAAGATAAAGAGATCACACCTGATGTAAAGATGTAAAGATAAAGAGATCACACCTGATGTAAAGATAAAGAGATCACACCTGATGTAAAGATAAAGAGATCACACCTGATGTAAAGATGTAAAGATAAAGAGAACACGCCTGATGTAAAGATGTAAAGATAAAGAGAACACGCCTGATGTAAAGATGTAAAGATAAAGAGAACACGCCTGATGTAAAGATGTAAAGATAAAGAGATCACACCTGATGTAAAGATAAAGAGATCACACCTGATGTAAAGATAAAGAGAACACACCTGATGTAAAGATGTAAAGAGAACACACCTGATGTAAAGATAAAGAGAACACGCCTGATGTAAAGATAAAGAGATCACACCTGATGTAAAGATAAAGAGATCACACCTGATGTAAAGATAAAGAGATCACACCTGATGTAAAGATAAAGAGAACACACCTGATGTAAAGATAAAGAGATCACACCTGATGTAAAGATAAAGAGAACACACCTGATGTAAAGATGTAAAGAGAACACACCTGATGTAAAGATAAAGAGAACACACCTGATGTAAAGATAAAGAGAACACACCTGATGTAAAGATAAAGAGATCACACCTGATGTAAAGATAAAGAGATCACACCTGATGTAAAGATAAAGAGATCACACCTGATGTAAAGATGTAAAGATAAAGAGATCACACCTGATGTAAAGATGTAAAGATAAAGAGAACACGCCTAATGTAAAGATAAAGAGATCACACCTGATGCAAAGATAAAGAGAACACACCTGATGTAAAGATGTAAAGAGATCACACCTGATGTAAAGATAAAGAGATCACACCTGATGTAAAGATGTAAAGAGAACACACCTGATGTAAAGATGTAAAGATAAAGAGAACACGCCTGATGTAAAGATAAAGAGAACACGCCTGATGTAAAGATGTAAAGATAAAGAGAACACGCCTGATGTAAAGATGTAAAGATAAAGAGAACACACCTGATGTAAAGATGTAAAGAGAACACACCTGATGTAAAGATGTAAAGAGAACACACCTGATGTAAAGATAAAGAGAACACGCCTGATGTAAAGATAAAGAGATCACACCTGATGTAAAGATAAAGAGATCACACCTGATGTAAAGATAAAGAGATCACACCTGATGTAAAGATAAAGAGATCACACCTGATGTAAAGATGTAAAGATAAAGAGAACACGCCTGATGTAAAGATGTAAAGATAAAGAGATCACACCTGATGTAAAGATGTAAAGATAAAGAGAACATGTCTGATGTAAAGATGTAAAGATAAAGAGATCACACCTGATGTAAAGATAAAGAGATCACACCTGATGTAAAGAAAGTAAAGATAAAGATCACACCTGATGTAAAGATAAAGAGAACACACCTGATGTAAAGATGTAAAGAGATCACACCTGATGTAAAGATAAAGAGATCACACCTGATGTAAAGATGTAAAGAGAACACACCTGATGTAAAGATGTAAAGATAAAGAGAACACGCCTGATGTAAAGATGTAAAGATAAAGAGAACACGCCTGATGTAAAGATGTAAAGATAAAGAGAACACACCTGATGTAAAGATGTAAAGATAAAGAGAACACACCTGATGTAAAGATGTAAAGATAAAGAGAACACGCCTGATGTAAAGATAAAGAGATCACACCTGATGTAAAGATAAAGAGATCACACCTGATGTAAAGATAAAGAGAACACACCTGATGTAAAGATAAAGAGAACACACCTGATGTAAAGATAAAGAGATCACACCTGATGTAAAGATAAAGAGATCACACCTGATGTAAAGATAAAGAGAACACACCTGATGTAAAGATAAAGAGAACACACCTGATGTAAAGATGTAAAGATAAAGAGAACACACCTGATGTAAAGATAAAGAGAACACACCTGATGTAAAGATAAAGAGAACACACCTGATGTAAAGATAAAGAGATCACACCTGATGTAAAGATAAAGAGATCACACCTGATGTAAAGATAAAGAGAACACACCTGATGTAAAGATGTAAAGAGATCACACCTGATGTAAAGATAAAGAGAACACACCTGATGTAAAGATAAAGAGATCACACCTGATGTAAAGATAAAGAGAACACACCTGATGTAAAGATGTAAAGAGAACACACCTGATGTAAAGATGTAAAGAGAACACACCTGATGTAAAGATGTAAAGAGATCACACCTGATGTAAAGATAAAGAGAACACACCTGATGTAAAGATAAAGAGATCACACCTGATGTAAAGATAAAGAGAACACACCTGATGTAAAGATAAAGAGATCACACCTGATGTAAAGATAAAGAGATCACACCTGATGTAAAGATGTAAAGATAAAGAGATCACACCTGATGTAAAGATGTAAAGATAAAGAGAACACGCCTGATGTAAAGATGTAAAGATAAAGAGATCACACCTGATGTAAAGATAAAGAGAACACACCTGATGTAAAGATAAAGAGATCACACCTGATGTAAAGATAAAGAGAGCACACCTGATGTAAAGATGTAAAGAGATCACACCTGATGTAAAGATAAAGAGATCACACCTGATGTAAAGATAAAGAGAACACACCTGATGTAAAGATAAAGAGAACACACCTGATGTAAAGATAGAGATCACACCTGATGTAAAGATAAAGAGAACACACCTGATGTAAAGATAAAGAGAACACACCTGATGTAAAGATGTAAAGATAAAGAGATCACACCTGATGTAAAGATAAAGAGAACACACCTGATGTAAAGATGTAAAGATAAAGAGAACACACCTGATGTAAAGATAAAGAGAACACACCTGATGTAAAGATAAAGAGAACACACCTGATGTAAAGATAAAGAGATCACACCTGATGTAAAGATAAAGAGATCACACCTGATGTAAAGATAAAAGTAAAGAGACACACCTGATGTAAAGATAAAGAGATCACACCTGATGTAAAGATAAAGAACACACCTGATGTAAAGATAAAAGATCACATGATGTAAAGATCACACCTGATGTAAAGATAAAGATAAAGAGAACACACCTGATGTAAAGATGTAAAGAGAACACACCTGATGTGTAAAGATGTAAAGAGAACACACCTGATGTAAAGATGATAAAGAGATCACACCTGATGTAAAGATAAAGAGAACACACCTGATGTAAAGATAAAGAGAACACACCTGATGTAAAGATAAAGAGATCACACCTGATGTAAAGATAAAGAGAACACACCTGATGTAAAGATAAAGAGATCACACCTGATGTAAAGATAAAGAGATCACACCTGATGTAAATGTAAAGATAAAGAGATCACACCTGATGTAAAGATGTAAAGATAAAGAGAACACGCCTGATGTAAAGATGTAAAGATAAAGAGATCACACCTGATGTAAAGATAAAGAGATCACACCTGATGTAAAGATAAAGAGAACACACCTGATGTAAAGATGTAAAGAGATCACACCTGATGTAAAGATAAAGAGATAACACCTGATGTAAAGATGTAAAGAGAACACACCTGATGTAAAGATGTAAAGATAAAGAGAACACACCTGATGTAAAGATGTAAAGATAAAGAGAACACGCCTGATGTAAAGATGTAAAGATAAAGAGAACACGCCTGATGTAAAGATGTAAAGATAAAGAGAACACACCTGATGTAAAGATGTAAAGATAAAGAGAACACGCCTGATGTAAAGATGTAAAGATAAAGAGAACACACCTGATGTAAAGATGTAAAGAGAACACACCTGATGTAAAGATGTAAAGAGAACACACCTGATGTAAAGATAAAGAGAACACGCCTGATGTAAAGATAAAGAGATCACACCTGATGTAAAGATAAAGAGAACACACCTGATGTAAAGATAAAGAGATCACACCTGATGTAAAGATAAAGAGATCACACCTGATGTAAAGATGTAAAGATGTAAAGAGAACACACCTGCCCAGAATCTCCAGTAGCTCTGCTACTCCGTTGAAGTGCTCAGTCTCATAGATGAACCTAGAGGAACACACACACACACACACACACGCAATGTTTCTATTTGCATTTGTTAGTGTATTACCTAAGGATGTTGATCTGTCTGTGAATGTTGTGTGTGTGTGTGTGTGTGTGTGTGTGTGTGTGTGTGTGTGTGTGTGTGTGTGTGTGTGTGTGTGTGAATGAGCGTCTCTGTGTGTGTGTGTGTGTGTGTGTGGTGGTTAGGGAAAATAGAAAATCAATTGTTGGTCCCCAAAAAGTCCTCATAAGTACAGTAAGACATAGCTGTGTGTTTTACCTGAGGAAGATGTTGTTGATCTGTTTACGTATGTACGCCCGCAGACCCAGCAGTTTGCCATAGACACGATGCAGGATGGTCTTCAGGTATTCTCTCTCCCTGGGATCCTCACTGTCAAACAACTCCAACAGCTACATACACACACACACACATATATATGGAGAGAGAGAGAGAGAGCGAGACAGAGAGAGGGAGAAGGAGAAAGAGAGATAGACATTATTACAACAATGTACAGAGACGATAATATAACATTTGAAAATGTCAATATTCTTTTCAAACTTTTGTGAATGTAATGTTTACTGTTCATTTTCATTGTTTATTTCTCTCTTGTTGATTATCTATTCCACTTGCTTTGGCAATGTTAACATATGCTTCCCATGCAAAGAAAGCCCCTTGAATTGAGTGACAGAGAGAGATGAAGAGAGAGAAAGAGAGACAGAGAGAGGAAGAGAGACAGAGAGACAGAGAGAGGAAGAGAGAGAAAGAGAGACAGAGAGAGGAAGAGAGAGAAAGAGAGAGAGAGACAGAGAGAGGAAGAGAGAGAAAGAGAGAGAGATAACTTATCAAAATGCAGACAGCTAAGTAAGTCTGAGAAATACACAAACAGAGACAGGCATATTGTAGACATACCGTAGATATATTGTAGACATACCGTCGATATATTGTATACATATTGTAAATATATTGTAGATATATTGTAGACATATTGTAGACATATAGTAAATATATTGTAGACATATTGTAAATATATTGTAGACATATTGTAGATATATTGTAGACATATTGTAAATATATTGTAGACATATTGTAGATATAATAGATATATTGTAGACATATTGTAGACATATTGTAGATATATTGTAGACATATTGTAGATATATTGTAGACATATTGTAGACATATTGTAGATATATTGTAGACATATTGTAAATATTGTAGACATATTGTAGATATATTGTAGACATATTGTAAATATATTGTAGATATATTGTAGACATATTGTAGACATATTGTAGATATAATAGATATATTGTAGACATATTGTAGATATATTGTAGATATAATAGATATATTGTAGACATATTGTAGATATATTGTAGATATAATAGATATATTGTAGACATATTGTAGATATATTGTAGACATATTGTAGATATAATAGATATATTGTAGACATATTGTAGATATATTGTAGATATAGTAGACATATTGTAGAAATATTGTAGATATATTGTAGACATATTGTAGATATATTGTAGAAATATTGTAGATATATTGTAGATATATTGTAGACATTTTGTAGATATATTGTAGATATATTGTAGACATATAGTAGATGTATTGTAGATATATTGTAGACATATTGTAGACATATTGTAGATATATTGTAGATATATTGTAGACATATAGTAGATATATTGTAGATATATTGTAGATAAAGTAGATATATTGTAGATATATTGTAGACATATTGTAGATATAGTAGATATATTGTAGATATATTGTAGACATATTGTAGACATATTGTAGATATATTGTAGATAAAGTAGATATATTGTAGACATATTGTAGATATATTGTAGACATATAGTAGATATATTGTAGACATATTGTAGACATATTGTAGATATATTGTAGACATATTGTAGACATTTTGTCGATATATTGTAGATATATTGTAGATATATTGTAGATATATTGTAGACATATAGTAGATGTATTGTAGATATATTGTAGACATATTGTAGACATATTGTAGAGATATTGTAGATATAGTAGATATATTGTAGATATATTGTAGACATATTGTAGACATATTGTAGATATATTGTAGATAAAGTAGATATATTGTAGACATATTGTAGATATATTGTAGATATAGTAGATATATTGTAGACATATTGTAGATAAATTGTAGATATATTGGATACATATTGTAGATATATTGTAGATATATTGTAGATATAGTAGATATATTGGAGACATATTGTAGATATATTGTAGATATTGGAGATATATTGTAGATATATTGTAGACATATTGTAGACATATTGTAGACATATTGTAGACATATTGTAGATATAGTAGATATATTGTAGACATATTGTAGACATATTGTAGATATATTGTAGATATATTGTAGATATAGTATATATATTGTAGATATATTGTAGACATATTGTAGATATATTGTAGATATATTGTAGATATATTGTAGATATATTGTAGACATATTTGTAGATATATTGTAGATATATTGTAGATATATTGTAGATATATTGTAGACATATTGTAGATATATAGTAGATATATTGTAGACATATTGTAGACATATTGTAGATATATTGTAGATATATTGTAGACATATAGTAGATATATTGTAGATATATTGTAGATATATTGTAGATATATTGTAGACATATTGTAGACATATTGTAGACATATTGTAGACATATTGTAGATATATTGTAGACATATTGTAGATATATTGTAGACATATTGTAGATATATTGTAGATATATTGTAACATATTGTAGACATATTGTAGATATATTGTAGACATATTGTAAATATATTGTAGATATATTGTAGACATATTGTAGACATATTGTAGATATAATAGATATATTGTAGACATATTGTAGATATATTGTAGATATAATAGATATATTGTAGACATATTGTAGATATATTGTAGATATAAGTAGATATATTGTAGACATATTGTAGATATATTGTAGATATATTGTAGATATATTGTAGACATATTGTAGATATATTGTAGACATATTGTAGATATATTGTAGATATAATAGATATATTGTAGATATATTGTAGATATATTGTAGATATATTGTAGATATATTGTAGAAATATAGTAGATATATTAGACATATTGTAGATATATTGTAGAAATATAGATATATTGTAGATATATTGTAGATATATTGTAGACATATTGTAGATATATTGTAGATATAGTAGATATATTGTAGACATATTGTAGACATATTGTAGATATATTGTAGATATATTGTAGACATATTGTAGACATATTGTAGATATATTGTAGATATATTGTAGACATATTGTAGATATATTGTAGATATATTGTAGATATATTGTAGATATATTGTAGACATATTGTAGACATATTGCAGAGATATTGTAGATATATTGTAGATATATTGTAGATATATTGTAGACATATTGTAGACATATTGTAGATATATTGTAGATATAGTAGATATATTGTAGATATATTGTAGATATATTGTAGACATATTGTAGACATATTGTAGACATATTAGACATATTGTAGATATATTGTAGACATATTGTAGACATATTGTAGACATATTGTAGATAAATTGTAGATATATTAGATATATATTGTAGATATATTGTAGATATTGTAGATATAGTAGATATATTGTAGACATATTGTAGATATATTGTAGATATTGGAGATATATTGTAGATATATTGTAGACATATTGTAGACATATTGTAGACATATTGTAGACATATTGTAGATATAGTAGATATATTGTAGACATATTGTAGACATATTGTAGATATATTGTAGATATATTGTAGACATATTGTAGACATATTGTAGATATATTGTAGATATATTGTAGACATATTGTAGATATATTGTAGATATATTGTAGATATAGTAGATATATTGGAGACATATTGTAGATATATTGTAGATATGGAGATTGTAGATATATTGTAGATATATTGTAGACATATTGTAGACATATTGTAGATATTGTAGATATATTGTAGATATATTGTAGATATATTGTAGATATATTGTAGATATATTGTAGATATATTGTAGACATATTGTAGATATATTGTAGATATATTGTAGACATATTGTAGACATATTGTAGATATATTGTAGATATATTGTAGATATATTGTAGATATAGATATTGTAGACATATTGTAGATATATTGTAGATATATTGTAGATATATTGTAGACATATTGTAGATATATTGTAGATATATTGTAGACATATTGTAGATATATTGTAGATATATTGTAGACATATTGTAGATATATTGTAGATATATTGTAGATATATTGTAGACATATTGTAGATATATTGTAGATATATTGTAGATATATTGTAGATATATTGTAGATATATTGTAGATATATTGTAGATATGTAGATATATTGTAGACATATTGTAGATATAGTAGACATATTGTAGATATATTGTATATTGTAGACATATTGTAGATATATTGTAGATATATTGTAGACATATTGTAGATATATTGTAGATATATTGTAGATATATTGTAGATATATTGTAGACATATTGTAGATATATTGTAGATATATTGTAGATATATTGTAGATATATTGTAGATATATTGTAGATATATTGTAGATATATTGTAGACATATTGTAGATATATTGTAGATATATTGTAGATATATTGTAGACATATAGTAGATATATTGTAGACATATTGTAGATATATTGTAGACATATTGTAGACATATTGTAGAGATATTGTAGATATAGTAGATATATTGTAGATATATTGTAGACATATTGTAGATATATTGTAGATATATTGTAGATATATTGTAGATATATTGTAGACATATTGTAGATATGTAGACATATTGTAGATATATTGTAGACATATTGTAGACATATTGTAGATATATTGTAGACATATTGTAGACATATTGTCAGATATATTGTAGATATATTATAGATATATTGTAGATATATTGTAGATATATTGTAGACATATTGTAGACATATTGTAGATTGTAGACATATTGTAGACATATTGTAGATATATTGTAGATATATTGATATATTGTAGATATATTGTAGATATATTGTAGATATATTGTAGATATATTGTAGATATATTGTAGACATATTGTAGATATATTGTAGATATATTGTAGATATATTGTAGATATATTGTAGATATATTGTAGACATATTGTAGATATATTGTAGATATATTAGATATATTGGAGACATATTGTAGATATATTGTAGATATTGGAGATATATTGTAGACATATTGTAGACATATTGTAGACATATTGTAGACATATTGTAGATATAGTAGATATATTGTAGACATATTGTAGACATATTGTAGATATATTGTAGATATATTGTAGACATATAGTAGATATATTGTAGATATATTGTAGATATATTGTAGATATATTGTAGACATATTGTAGACATATTGTAGAGATATTGTAGATATAGTAGATATATTGTAGATATATTGTAGACATATTGTAGACATATTGTAGATATATTGTAGATATATTGTAGATAAAGTAGATATATTGTAGACATATTGTAGATATATTGTAGACATATAGTAGATATATTGTAGACATATTGTAGACATATTGTAGATATATTGTAGACATATTGTAGACATATTGTAGATATATTGTAGATATATTTAGATATATTGTAGATATATTGTAGACATATAGTAGATGTATTGTAGATATATTGTAGACATATTGTAGACATATTGTAGAGATATTGTAGATATAGTAGATATATTGTAGATATATTGTAGACATATTGTAGACATATTGTAGATATATTGTAGACATATTGTAGACATATTGTAGAGATATTGTAGATATAGTAGATATATAGTAGATATATTGTAGATATATTGTAGACATATTGTAGATATATTGTAGATATAGTAGATATATTGTAGACATATTGTAGATAAATTGTAGATATATTGGATACATATTGTAGATATATTGTAGATATATTGTAGATATAGTAGATATATTGGAGACATATTGTAGATATATTGTAGATATTGGAGATATATTGTAGATATATTGTAGACATATTGTAGACATATTGTAGACATATTGTAGATATAGTAGATATATTGTAGACATATTGTAGACATATTGTAGATATATTGTAGATATATTGTAGACATATTGTAGACATATTGTAGATATATTGTAGATATATTGTAGACATATTGTAGATATATTGTAGATATATTGTAGATATAATAGATATATTGTAGACATATTGTAGATATATTGTAGACATATTGTAGACATATTGTAGATATAATAGATATATTGTAGACATATTGTAGATATATTGTAGATATAGTAGACATATTGTAGAAATATTGTAGATATATTGTAGACATATTGTAGATATATTGTAGAAATATTGTAGATATATTGTAGATATATTGTAGACATTTTGTAGATATAGTAGATATATTGTAGATATATTGTAGATATATTGTAGATATATTGTAGACATATAGTAGATGTATTGTAGATATATTGTAGACATATTGTAGACATATTGTAGATATATTGTAGATATATTGTAGATATATTGTAGACATATAGTAGATGTATTGTAGATATATTGTAGACATATTGTAGACATATTGTAGATATATTGTAGATATATTGTAGACATATTGTAGATATATTGTAGATATATTGTAGATATATTGTAGACATATTGTAGACATATTGTAGAGATATTGTAGATATAGTAGATATATTGTAGATATATTGTAGACATATTGTAGACATATTGTAGATATATTGTAGATAAAGTAGATATATTGTAGACATATTGTAGATATATTGTAGACATATAGTAGATATATTGTAGACATATTGTAGACATATTGTAGATATATTGTAGACATATTGTAGACATTTTGTCGATATATTGTAGATATATTGTAGATATATTGTAGATATATTGTAGATATATTGTAGACATATAGTAGATGTATTGTAGATATATTGTAGACATATTGTAGACATATTGTAGAGATATTGTAGATATAGTAGATATATTGTAGACATATTGTAGACATATTGTAGATATATTGTAGATAAAGTAGATATATTGTAGACATATTGTAGATATATTGTAGATATAGTAGATATATTGTAGACATATTGTAGATAAATTGTAGATATATTGGATACATATTGTAGATATATTGTAGATATATTGTAGATATAGTAGATATATTGGAGACATATTGTAGATATATTGTAGATATTGGAGATATATTGTAGATATATTGTAGACATATTGTAGACATATTGTAGACATATTGTAGATATAGTAGATATATTGTAGACATATTGTAGACATATTGTAGATATATTGTAGATATATTGTAGACATATTGTAGACATATTGTAGATATATTGTAGATATATTGTAGACATATTGTAGATATATTGTAGATATATTGTAGATATAGTAGATATATTGGAGACATATTGTAGATATATTGTAGATATTGGAGATATATTGTAGATATATTGTAGATATATTGTAGACATATTGTGGACATATTGTAGATATAGTAAATATATTGTAGATATAGTAGATATATTGTAGATATATTGTAGATATATTGTAGACATATTGTAGACATATTGTAGATATATTGGAGACATTGTAGACATATTGTAGACATATTGTAGATATATTGTAGACATATTGTAGATAAATTGTAGATATATTGGATACATATTGTAGATATATTGTAGATATATTGTAGATATAGTAGATATATTGGAGACATATTGTAGATATATTGTAGATATTGGAGATATATTGTAGATATATTGTAGACATATTGTAGACATATTGTAGACATATTGTAGACATATTGTAGATATATTGTAGATATATTGTAGACATATTGTAGATATATTGTAGATATAGTAGATATATTGGAGACATATTGTAGATATATTGTAGATATTGGAGATATATTGTAGATATATTGTAGATATATTGTAGACATATTGTAGACATATTGTAGATATAGTAAATATATTGTAGATATAGTAGATATATTGTAGATATATTGTAGATATATTGTAGACATATTGTAGACATATTGTAGATATATTGGAGACATTGTAGACATATTGTAGACATATTGTAGATATATTGTAGATATATTGTAGATATATTGTAGACATTGTAGACATATTGTAGATATAGTAAATATATTGTAGATATAGTAGATATATTGTAGATATATTGTAGATATATTGTAGATATATTGTAGACATATTGTAGACATATTGTAGACATATTGTAGATATATTGGATACATATTGTAGATATATTGTAGATATATTGTAGATATATTGTAGATATATTGTAGATATATTGTAGATATAGTAGATATATTGGAGACATATTGTAGATATATTGTAGATATATTGTAGATATATTGGAGACATTGTAGACATATTGTAGACATATTGTAGATATATTGTAGATATATTGTAGATATATTGTAGATATATTGGAGACATTGTAGACAGACATATTGTAGACATATTGTAGATATATTGGAGACATATTGTAGATATATTGTAGATATATTGTAGATATATTGTAGATATTGTAGATATATTGTAGATATATTGGAGACATTGTAGACATATTGTAGATATATTGTAGATATATTGTAGATATATTGTAGATATTGTAGATATATTGTAGATATATTGGATACATATTGTAGATATATTGTAGATATATTGTAGATATTGTAGATATATTGTAGATATATTGGAGACATTGTAGACATATTGTAGATATAGTAGATATATTGTAGACATATTGTAGATATAGTAGATATATTGTAGATATATTGTAGATATATTGTAGACATATTGTAGATATAGTAGATATATTGTAGATATATTGGAGATATATTGGAGACATTGTAGACATATTGTAGAAATATTGTAGATATAGTAGATATATTGTAGATATAGTAGACATATTGTAGATATAGTAGATATATTGTAGATATATTGTAGATATATTGGAGACATTGTAGACATATTGTAGACATATTGTAGATATATTGTAGATATATTGTAGATATTGTAGATATATTGTAGATATACTGTAGACATATTGTAGATATAGTAAATATATTGTAGATATAGTAGATATATTGTAGATATATTGTAGATATATTGTAGACATATTGTAGACATATTGTAGATATATTGGAGACATTGTAGACATATTGTAGACATATTGTAGATATAGTAAATATATTGTAGATATATTGTAGACATATTGTAGATATAGTAAATATATTGTAAGAGACGGACATTATGTAAGAAGCAGTTTTGTACCTGTAGAACAAACTTCTGGTCAACGTAGCGTTTGGCCATCGAGGGCTGAAAGTCTGGGCTCTCCAGGAAACGCAGAAAGAACTCGTACACCAGCTAAGAACACACACACACACACACACACACACACACACACACACACACACACACACACACACACACACACACACACACACACACACACACACACACACAAGACAAGAGGTAGAGATTAAATTGTAATGCAGATACAAACAGGTTAGGTCTCTGACGGCCCGCTTCACTATTGTTGCTAAAAACAATGAGATTCCTGTCTACTTTGAAAAATGGTACTGTGTGTGTTTGTGTGCATGTGTACCTGTAGGTGTGGCCAGGAGGCCTCTAGAGTGGGTTCATCCTCCTCCGGGTCAAACTCTGGGTTCTCACTGGGAGGTAACGTCCTGAAGATATTCACTGAGATCTGAGGGCAGAGGGAGGGAGGGAGGGAGGGAGGGAGGGTAGCAGAGGAGACGAGACAACGAGGAGGAGGAAGGGGCAGGTAGGAGGAAGGGGCATGTAGGAGCAAGGGGCAGGTAGGAGGAAAGGGGCATGTAGGAGGAAGGGGCAGGTAGGAGGAAGGGGCATGTAGGAGGAAGGGGCAGGTAGGAGGAAGGGGCAGTGGGGGAAGAATAAGAGAATAGAAAAGATCCTCTGTCAGCTTTCTACTCTTCCTCTCCTCCCTCTTCCTCTCCTCCCTCTAGTTCCTCTCTTTCACCCATCTCTCCATCCCTCCTACCTTCACTCTGTCCAAGATACATCCCTCCTCTCATTTGTATCCAACTGTTTCTCTCTACCTCTCCGCAATCCCTCCCTCTCTCATTTCCTCTCTCTACCTCTCTGCTATCCCTCCCTCTCTCTATCTCTCTGCTATCCCTCCCTCTCTCTATCTCTCTGCTATCCCTCCCTCTCTCTACCTCTCTGCTATCCCTCCCTCTCTCTATCTCTCTGCTATCCCTCCCTCTCTCTACCTCTCTGCTATCCCTCCCTCTCTCATTTCTCTCATTTCCTCTCTGCTATCCCTCCCTCTCTCATTCCTCTCTCTACCTCTCTGTTATCCCTCTCTCATTACCTCTCTGCTATCCATCCCTCTCTCATTAACTCTCTACCTCTCTGCTATCCCTCCCTCTCATTTACCTTTCTGCTATCCCTCCCTCTCTCATTTCTCTCTCTCTATCCCTCCCTCTCTCATTTCCTCTCTACCTCTCTGTTATCCCTCCCTCTCTCATTTCCTCTCTCTACCTCTCTGCTATCTCTCTCATTTCCTCTCTGCTATCTCTCCCTCTCTCATTAACTCTCTACCTCTCTGCTATCTCTCTCATTTCCTCTCTGCTATCTCTCCCTCTCTCATTAACTCTCTACCTCTCTGCTATCTCTCCCTCTTTCATTTCCTCTCTACCTCTCTGCTATCTCTCTCATTTCCCCTCTACCTCTCTCTCATTTCCTCTCTACCTCTCTCTATTTCTCTCTCTCATTTCCTCTCTACCGCTCTGCTTTCTCTCTCTCCTCCACTCTGGCTCTTTTATAATTTAATGTTAATCCAGCTGTGTCCCAAATGGCACCGTCTTCACAATATAGTGTGCTAATAGACCGGTCTCCCTCCATCTCTCCCACCCTCCTCTCATCCCTCCATCTCTCTCCTCTCACCATCACTCTCCCCTCTCTCCCTCCCTCCTCCTCTCCTCTCTTCTATTCTCCTCTCTCTCCCTCTCTCCGTTCACTCCCTCCTTCCCTCCTCATCTCCCCTCTCCTCTCTCTTCCCATCTCCCCTCCCTCTCTCCTCCTCTCCTCTCTCACCCCCTCTCCCCTCCTCTCCTCTCTCTTCCTATCTCCCCCTCCCTCTCTCTCTCCTCCTCTCCTCTCTCACCCCCTCTCCTCTCTCTTCTCCCTCCCTCTCTTTCCCCTCCCTCCCTCCCCCTCTCCTCTCTCACCATCTTAATAGCCTCTGGGTAGAGTGGCTCTATCAGAACTCCTCTGCTGGTTGCAACAGACTCCACCAGCTCGTTGAGCGCAGCTCGTTTGATCTCCTTCCCCTTGAGGTCGGCCACACAGTCCAGGAAGTCAAAGAGGACACAGCACTGCTGCAGCTTCTTACAGAACAGGTTATGGAGCTCTGCCACTGGGGCATCTGGAGGAGGGACGCAGAGATGGATGGAGAGATGGAAGGAGAGAGGGATGGAGAGACGGATGGAGAGAGGGATGGAGAGAAGGATGGAGAGAGGGAAGGAGAGAGGGATGGAGAGAAGGATGGAGAGAGGGAAGGAGAGAGGTTAAACAGTCAAAACAGTTTCAACCAACAGGCTGCACTTCTTGATGACAGCAAGGTAATCACATCAAGGTAATCACAGCAAGGTAATCACACCAAGGTAATCACATCAAGGTAATCACGGAAGCAAGGTAATCAGGGATCAGAGGAGGGATAATCGGACAGCAAGGTAATCACAGCAGGGTAGAGAGATGGAGAGAGAGGGATGGAGAGAGGGATGGAGAGAGTGGGACACCAGAGGGAGGATAATCACAGCAAGGTAGGGATCACGGAATCAAGGATGGAGAGAGGGATCAGAGGGAGCAAGGGGATCACAGGATGGAGAGAGGGTAATC
>NC_056438.1:9580181-9635181 GCF_018296145.1 Oncorhynchus tshawytscha | reverse complement strand
CCTGTGGGTGAAAATGTGACCTTAGCATCGTTAGCATGTTAGCTAAAGCATGGAGACCCATGACCAGAGAGTGAGGCTGATGCTGTAGCCTCAGGGGAGGACATCAAAGCTGGGCAGGAGCGCAAGGCTAACAGGCAGTCTGAGGGAGACGTGGAGCTCTAGAGGACGAATGTTTCTAGTACTATATTATTCTAAATCCAATGGTATTGTTATTATAATACGGAGCCTGTAGTTACAAAGCATCTCAGATTAGGAGACCTGATCTGGGACCAGGTTCCCTTTATTCATTATTATCTCAAAGACAAAACTCATCCTAGATCAGCACTCCTCTCTGGGTTTTACCTACAGGGATGTTTTATACTCTAAATAAATTGAGATTCTTATAATAATGATAGTTGTATGTTATTATTCTATCGTGCTTAATATGAGAACTACAACTAGAGCTAGATCTACAACAACACCTAGAACTACAACTAGAACTACACCTACAACAACACCTAGAACTACAACTACACCTAGAACTACAACTAAATCTAGAACTACAACTATACCTAGAACTACAACTACACCTACAACTACAACTACAACTACACCTAGAACTACAACTACAACTACATCTAAAACTACACCTAGGACTAGAACTACACCTGGAACTACAACTACAACTAGAACCACAACTAGAACAACACCTACAACAACACCTAGAACTACAACTACATCTAGAACTACACCTAGAACTAGATCTACACCTGGAACTACAACTAGAACTACAACCACAACTACAACAACACCTAGAACTACAACTACACCTAGAACTACAACTACATCTAGAACTACAACTACACCTGGAACTACAACTAGAACTACAACCACAACTAGAACTACAACCACAACTACAACAACACCTAGAACTACAACTACACCTAGAACTACAACTACATCTAGAACTACAACTACACCTGGAACTACAACTACAACTACACCTAGAACTACAACTACAACTACAACTAGAACTACACCTAGGACTAGAACTACAACTGCATCTAGAACTACACCTAGGACTAGAACTACACCTGGAACTACAACTACAACTACAACCACAAAGAGAAATACAACTAGAACTACAACCACAACTAGAACTACAACCACAACTACAACTACACCTAGAACTACAACTACACCTAGAACTACAACTACATCTAGAACTACAACTACACCTAGAACTACAACTACACCTAGAACTACAACTACAACCACAACTAGAACTACAACCACAACTACAACTGCACCTTGAACTACAATTACACCTAGAACTACAACTACATCTAGAACTACACCTAGAACTACAACTACAACTACACCTAGAACTACAACTACAACTAGTAGCTCCAACCGTATTCTAGCCCACATGATTCTAATAGTTAACTGGTTGATAAGCTGCATCAGGCTAATTACAACTGGTGTTGGGCGAAGGGTCTCTTTCCAGGAACAGGGTTGGAGTTCAAACCTACAGGAGGGTATCACTCCATGGAACAGGGTTGGAGTTCAAACCTACAGGAGGGTATCTCTCCAGGAACAGGGTTGGAGTTAAAACCTACAGGAGGGTATCTCTCCAGGAACAGGGTTGGAGTTAAAACCTACAGGAGGGTATCTCTCCAGGAACAGGGTTGGAGTTCAAACCTACAGGAAGATATCTCTCCAGGAACAGGGTTGGAGTTAAAACCTACAGGAGGGTCTCTCTCCAGGAACAGGGTTGGAGTTAAAACCTACAGGAAGATATCTCTCCAGGAACAGAGTTGGAGTAAAAACCTACAGGAAGATATCTCTCCAGGAACAGAGTTGGAGTTAAAACCTACAGGAAGATATCTCTCCAGGAACAGAGTTGGAGTTAAAACCTACAGGAAGATATCTCTCCAGGAACAGAGTTGGAGATAAAACCTACAGGAAGATATCTCTCCAGGAACAGGGTTGGAAATAAAACCTACAGGAAGATATCTCTCCAGGAACAGAGTTGGAGATAAAACCTACAGGAAGATATCTCTCCAGGAACAGAGTTGGAGTTAAAACCAACAGGAAGATATCTCTCCAGGAACAGAGTTGGAGATAAAACCTACAGGAAGATATCTCTCCAGGAACAGAGTTGGAGTTAAAACCTACAGGAAGATATCTCTCCAGGAACAGAGTTGGAGTTAAAACCTACAGGAAGATATCTCTCCAGGAACAGGGTTGGAGTTAAAACCTACAGGAAGGTATCTCTCCAGGAACAGGGTTGGAGTTAAAACCTACAGGAAGATATCTCTCCAGGAACAGGGTTGGAGAGTACACTCTTAGAATAAATGGTTCCAAAAGGGTTCTTTGACTCTTTTTGGTTCCAGGAAGAACCCATTTGGGTTCCATGTAGAGCCCTGTGTGGAAAGGGTTCTACGTGGAATACAAAAAGGGTACTACCTGGAACCAAAATGTTTTTTTTTCAAAGGGTTCTCCTATGGGGACAGCTGATGAGCCCTTTTAGGTTGTAGATAGCACCTTTTTCTCTTAGAGTGTACATAGAATAAGACAAGACAAAGATCAAATACATTGATGCGGAGGTATATGACTTAAAATAGTAGCCTCCTACAACAGGCCTAGACAGAATAGACCTTGACGAGGAGGTAGGACTATACAACCCACCTTTGAGTAGTGGCAGCGGCGTCAGCTCGACCTGGGAGCTCTGGTAGCGGAACTGGGACGAGGAGTGGGAGCGCCTCTGCCGGGCTCTGCGCATCGACCGCCGGGGAAACCCATCCACCTTCTCCGCTGATGGGACCGAGAACCCGGTGGTCGGGGAGGAAGGGCTGGTCGGGGGCAGTTTAGTCGTCTCCATCGTGGCCGTGCCGTGTTAGCGAGCGGCCCGGTGTGTGTGTCAAGTGTGTGTGTGTGTGACCAGATGTACCGATGATATGATAGTAAAGGAGAGGTGTACAGGATGGAGGTGAAAAACTGTTTTTTAAAACCTCTTATAGAGCCAATACGTAATTATTTTCTTAAATCAAAATGGATAATCTGGGAATAAAACATAGTGAGGAATTAGATGAAGGAGGGAGGAAGGAGGGAGGGATAGAGACGGAGTGCTGCAGTCCAGAGATGGATGGATGGAAGATTAGAGGACAGGAGGGTAAAATAAATAGGCTGTGTGTGTGTGTGTTCTGCTGTTGCTTGAAGTTCAATTCGTTTCGCACCTTGTGACTGCCTGCCTGCTGCCTATACCGTCTCAATACAGCGGAGGGAGGAAAAAAACGTTGCTCCAGTCGTTTTTGAAATAACGAAACATATTTTTACACAAAGACAAGCGCATTGATCTAACGGAAATGATCCATGTATCTACTGACGGACAGGAAGAAGCACGTGGATTATTTAGGTTACAACTGTGAGGGTTGCTTTGCCGTATTGGCGTCATCAGCCTGTCATCGGCCTAAATTTGGTATTTATTTATATATTTCTGTCATGGATATAGCCTAGCCTATAGCCTATGGATCCTTACATAAAGCACATCACACCGATAAAGCAGAACTACCAGAGCACCGGTTATTGGAATTATTCCATTCAAGAAAACGTCAACAACATGAATCCATAAAATCAGTCGTTTGATTGGTCCGTCCACATCAATGAATAATAAATCATTAATTGATTAGGTCATACCAGACTCATATCATAAAATCGTCGATCTGATTCCGCTTCGATAACGCATCACTGTTCCCCGGTTCCGTGAACGGTTCCGATATTCGGTAACCCGCCAGGCCCTGCCGTTTCAGACCGAACAGGGCTCCGCGCAGGGCGGGGATGGAGATGGGGTGCTCGAACGTGCCGACATGTGCGGTTCTTCAGGTAGGCCGCTGCAACACCGAATCCCTGCTCACCGTTAAAAACACCTCCAAAACCTTCGCAGTGCCGGTTGGTCACAGATACGTTAGGTATATTCCCGTTATTTTCTGTCTGCAAGTCGCGTCTCCTCTCTCCTTGATTCGGTAAGGGAAGCGGTTTCTCTCTCTCCCCTCCCTGCTGTATCCTCGTCTCTCTTCTGTCTCAGCTGCACTTAGGTGGTGCAAGGAGAGAGAGACACACTGCGGATGACGCTCTTCTCGCCACAGCGAATTATTTAATTATTTCACTTATATTTATGTAGACTTACCCCCTGTTTTTACGCCATGAACGGACGGTGGCGCGCTTGTCTTGGGCTAGTCGGTGGATGCGTTATGACACGACGGGCGCACACGCTCTTTCACTGCCCCATCTTTAAAAACAATGTAAAAAGAAGAAAAGAGAGCAGCGTTTATCGTTTTATCCTCCGCTCCTTCTGTTCCTCCTCTAGCTGAGATACACCCACCGATTGTTCCCCACTGTCTGTTTTTCCTCCTTCTCACCCCCTTTTCCTCCCTTCCTTCCCTCGCCTCTGCGCGTGTCCACCGTGTCTCACAGACGAGGTAAACACTTTCGGCTATTGATTCCTGCCTCGCTCACGCTCTCGTGCCTGGTGTCCACAGGCGCTTTGTTTGTGAAGGAATCATCTGTATCAAATCAAAATCAAATCAAATCAAATTTTATTTGTCACATACACATGGTTAGCGGATGTTAATGCGAGTGTAGCGAAATGCTTGTGCTTCTAGTTCCGACAATGCAGTAATAACCAACAAGTAATCTAACTAACAATTCCAAAAAACTACTGTCTTATACACAGTGTAAGGGGATAAAGAATATGTACATAAGGATATATGAATGAGTGATGGTACAGAGCAGCATAGGCAAGATACAGTAGATGGTATCGAGTACAGTATATACATATGAGATGAGTATGTAAACCAAGTGGCATAGTTAAAGTGGCTAGTGATACATGTATTACATAAGGATGCAGTCGATGATATAGAGTACAGTATCTACGTATGCATATGAGATGAATAATGTAGGGTAAGTAACATTATATAAGGTAGCATTGTTTAAAGTGGCTAGTGATATATTTACATCATTCCCATCAATTCCCATAATTAAAGTGGCTGGAGTTGAGTCAGTGTCATTGACAGTGTGTTGGCAGTAGCCACTCAATGTTAGTGGTGGCTGTTTAACAGTCTGATGGCCTTGAGATAGAAGCTGTTTTTCAGTCTCTCGGTCCCAGCTTTGATGCACCTGTACTGACCTCGCCTTCTGGATGACAGCGGGGTGAACAGGCAGTGGCTCGGGTGGTTGATGTCCTTGATGATCTTTATGGCCTTCCTGTAACATCGGGTGGTGTAGGTGTCCTGGAGGGCAGGTAGTTTGCCCCTGGTGATGCGTTGTGCAGACCTCACTACCCTCTGGAGAGCCTTACGGTTGAGGGCGGTGCAGTTGCCATACCAGGTGGTGATACAGCCCGCCAGGATGCTCTCGATTGTGCATCTGTAGAAGTTTGTGAGTGCTTTTGGTGACAAGCCGAATTTCTTCAGCCTCCTGAGGTTGAAGAGGCGCTGCTGCGCCTTCCTCACGATGCTGTCTGTGTGAGTGGACCAATTCAGTTTGTCTGTGATGTGTATGCCGAGGAACTTAAAACTTGCTACCCTCTCCACTACTGTTCCATTGATGTGGATCAACCCGGTTAGTAGCCGTTACCGTTCATTACCAGTGCTCGGTGTCTCTCCAGTGGTGTGGTAATGTTTCCTCGCTCTGTCTCTCAATTCATTTCAATCCAAGGGGTTTTATTGGCATGGAAAACATATGTTTACATTGCCAAAGCAAGTGAAATAGGTAATAAACAAAAGTGAAATAAACAATACAAAATAAACAGTTTAACTTTACACTCAAAAAGTTCCAAAAGAATAAAAGACATTTCAAAGATCCTATTATGTCTATATACAGTGTTGTAACTATGCGCAAATAGTATAAAAGGGAAAATAAATAAACATAAATATGGGTTGTATGGTGATTCTGCTTCACTGGTTGCCCTTTTCTTGTGGCAGTTTCCACCTCATTCATAGCCGCTCTTCTCTCAATAGCAAGGCTATGCTCACTGAGTCTGTACATAGTCAAAGCTTTCCTTAAGTTTGGGTCAGTCACAGTGGTCAGGTATTCTGCCACTATATACTCTCTGTTTAGGGCCAAATAGCATTCTATTGCTGTTTTTTTGTTAATTCTTTCTAATGTGTCAAAGTAATTATCTTTTTGTTTTCTCATGATTTGGTTGGGTCTAATTGTGTTGCTGTCCTGGGGCTCTGTAGGGTGTGTTTGTGTTTGTGAACAGAGCCCCAGGACCAGCTTGCTTAGTGGACTCTTCTCCAGGTTCATCTCTCTGTAGGTGATGGCTTTGTTACAGAAGGTTTGGGAATCGCTTCTTTTTAGGTGGTTGTAGATTTGAAATGCTCTTTTCTGTATTTTGATAATTAGTTGGTATCGGCCTAATTCTGCTCTGCATGCATTATTTGGTGTTTCACATTGTACACGGGGGATATTTTTGCAGAATTTTGCATGCAGAGTCTCAATTTGGTGTTTGTCCCATTTTGTGAAGTCTTGGTTGGTGAGCGGAGTCATTTTAGCCAGATCCTAATTGGTATGTCAAATTGTATGTTCCTTTTGATGGCATAGAAGGCCCTTCTTGCCTTTAAAAACAAGTTTTAATGACTCCAACTTAAGTGTTTGTAAACCTCCTGCTTCAACTGTATATATAAAAAACAATGGGTACATATTGAAGATGTCCACGTTCATCCCCAGAATCTTTTCACATGTTAATTTTCTGAAAATAGCTGTGCAGCAACACCCCCCATCCAAACTGCCACAGCTTGAGAGGATCTGCTGAGAAGAAGGGGAGAAACTCCTTAAATACAGGTGTGCCAAGCTTGTAGCGTCATACCCAAGAAGACTCCAGGCTGTAATCGCTGTCGAACGTGCTTCAACAAAGTACTGAGTAAATGGTCCGAATGCCTATGTAAATGTGATATTTCAGTTTAAAAAATAAATAAATTGTAATACATTTGCAAACATTTCTAAAAACCTCTTTTTGCTTTGTCATTATGGGGTATTGTGTGTATGATTGATGAGGAAAAAATAGAATTTAAGAATAAGGCTGTAACGTAACAAAATGTGGAGAAGGTCAAGGGGATCTGAATACTTTCTGAAGGCACTACCCAAGATGCATCTGTTCTGGCGGCGGCCCAACGTCTCATTAAGACACTTTATGTTGGAGTTTCCCCTATTTTGGCAGAAACCTGTATATCCTGTGTTTAAACCTACATCTGGGATATTTTGAATATAGACGTAGTTTATACTGTACGAGATGTGGTTTTCCAAATATAGTCATATGCTATTCGTTTTGTCTGTAGCCTGTTCAATACATTTGCATCTCTTTACAATGAATTAAAATCACACTTAAAAGGTTTGAAAGTCCATTGAATTGTTGATTTTATACACAAATAAATTAACTCAATATGTGAGGTTCTAATGAAGAGTTAAAAAGATTATTACAATCAATCAATCAATCATTCAATTATTCTACTCTCAAATAAGTTGATCAGGGCCAATAGTCTGTTATGACCAATGATCAGGGCCAATAGTCTGTTATGACCAATGATCAGGGCCAATAGTCTGTTATGACCAATGATCAGGGCCAATAGTCTGTTATGACCAATGATCAGGGCCAATAGTCTGTTATGACCAATGAACAGGGCCAATAGTCTGTTATGACCAATGAACAGGGCCAATAGTCTGTTATGACCAATGATCAGGGCCAATAGTCTGTTATGACCAATGATCAGGTCCAATAGTCTGTTGACCAATGACCAATGAACAGGGCCATAGTCTGTTATGACCAATGATCAGGGCCAATAGTCTGTTATGACCAATGAATAGTCTGTTATGACCAATGATCAGGGCCAATAGTCTGTTATGACCAATGATCAGGGCCAATAGTCTGTTATGACCAATGAACAGGTTATGACCAATGATAGTCTGTTATGACCAATGATCACCAATGATGACCAATGAACAGGGCCAATAGTCTGTTATGACCAATGATCAGGGCCAATAGTCTGTTATGACCAATGAACAGGGCCAATAGTCTGTTATGACCAATGATCAGGTCCAATAGTCTGTTATGACCAATGAACAGGGCCAATAGTCTGTTATGACCAATGAACAGGGCCAATAGTCTGTTATGACCAATGAACAGGGCCAATAGTCTGTTATGACCAATGAACAGGGCCGGTTATTCAAAAACACAAACCGAGAATCAACATAACAGCTACAGAATTCCTCACAAGATGTGAACAACCAGTACATGTGCTTGGTATATACATGTACCAAACACCAGAGTCCATCAATTTTAAGTGTCTTTCTGTTCTTTTCTACAGAAACCTAAATGAGTCTTTCACAGGGTGCCAGGAATCTTACTCCGTGGAAGACACGTCATCACAGACGTTGGCTGTAGATCACCTGGGTGGTTGTCTGTCGATGGACAGTGGAGATTCAATGTGGAGATTCATCAGAAAATTGCCAGAAAATCAGTACTGATGTTCTGTGGTCAGAGGCGACCACCAGCTGCTTTCAACCATTCGCCAAACAGTGTGATTGGTCCATTAGAACTCGCCCCAGGTGGGTGATGCAGGGTCGCAGAGCCAATCAGGACTGTCCAGGATGTCGGAGAGGGACAATTCTATTGGGGGTTCAATGGCTGGGGTAGACAAGTTCAGAGGGTACATGGTCAGAGGGTAGGAGATGGGTGACAGTGTAGGAGCAGGGATAGTTGGAGGGGCAAGATTAGTTATTGGGGTAGTTGGATGGGCAAGATTATTTATCGAGGTAGTTAGAGGGGAAATATTAGTTTTTGGGGTAATTGGAGAGGAACAAATATTGTTTGGGGCAATCAGAGAGGCATTATTAGATATTGGGGAATATAGAGTGGAAAGCAAAGGGTAGGGGTTAGTCACATGGGCAGTTGAAGGAACAGTGACGAGAGTGGGGAGTGGTAAACAAGTCCTCTGCCCTCCAGGTACTGGGGCAAGAAGAGAGCCCGGGGTAGTTTGAGGGGACACAGCGGGTGCCGGGGTAGTTTGAGGGGACACAGCGGGTGCCGGGGTGGTTTGAGGTGACACAGCGGGTGCAGGGGTAGTCACAGGGGCAATAGATGACGCGGAGGGGGACAGGATCTGGCAGCAGGGGATATTGGCGGGTATAGACGAGGGCCGGAGGGTGCAGGCAGATTCATGTTGCTCAAGGGTGGCTGTGTAGAGCCGGAACTCTCTTCTCAGACCAGCAATCTCCTTCTCTAGAGCTGAGTTAGAACTTTCCAAGGTCTGTAGATCCTAGAGAGAGAGAGAAAGAGAGAGAGAGAAAGAGAGAAAGAGAGAGAGAGAGAGAGAGAGAGAGAGAGAGAGAGAGACAGAGAGAGAGAGAGAGAGAGAGAGAGAGAGAGAGAGAGAGAGAGAGAGAGAGAGAGAGAGAGAGAGAGAGAGAGAGAGAAAAGAGAGAGAGAGAGAGAGAGAGAGAGAGAGAGACAGAGAGAGAGAGAGAGAGAGAGAGAGAGAGAGAGAGAGAGAGAAAAAGATATGTTGGTTAGCATTGCTATTATTAGAAATACTAATATGCAAACACACACACCTACAGTGAGCTACAAAAGTGACATTTTTGTTGTTGTTGTTCTTTTGGCTCTGTACTCCAGTACTTTGGATTTTAAATCAGACAGTGACTACGAGGTTAAGGTGCAGATTGTCATCTTTAATTTGAGGGTGTTTTCATCCTTATCGTGTGAACCTTTTAGAAGTTAATTAACTTTTTTGTACGTAGTCCCCCCCCCCCATTTTAGGGACCAAAAGTATTGAGACAAATGAATGGTAAATAATGAATAATTATGAGTGACAAAGTTAGACACAAATATCATAAACCCCCCCCCCAATGGTAAAAAAAAAAATGCTAACCCCCCAACAAAAAAAAAATTCCACTGTTATTGTAATGGTGAGAGGTTAGCATGTATGATATTTGCAGGTATGATATTTGTGCGTCTGTAACTTTCTCACTCATAATTATTCACGATTCATTCAGGATTATCCGTAATCATGGTAGCATTCACATTAATGTAGACGTGTTTAGAAACATTATATTCTTATTTACAATAAAAGTGACTCTAAAATGACACAATACATTATTTACCCTTTCATTTCTATTGGGCACAAAATAATCAGGAACACAACCAAAACAAACAGCAAATGCATCCAACAAATGTGTAGAGTCACAAGCTTGATGTCGTCAATACGTGCTATGAATATGGGACCAAATACTGAACTTTTGACTACTTTAATACACAAGTGAATTTGTCCCAACACTCTTGGTCCCATAAAATGTACAAAAAGTGCTGTAATTTCTAAACTGTTCACCTGATATGAAAACACCCTCAAATTAAAGATGACCGTCTGCACTTTAACCCTCGTAGTAATTGTATCATTTAAAATCCAAAGTACTGGAGTACAGAGTCAAAACAATTTTTTTTAAATGGTCACTGCCCCAGTACCTTTGGAGCTCACTCCATTCCACTGGTGGAACATTCCGTTCTTAGACAGAGTAATTGTGGTTTGAAGAGAGAGAAAGTGAAAGTTGGCTCTGATTCTAGGACAGCGGTTAGGGATAGCCTGCAGAGTTTCTGAACTAAACGGCCCTATAAAAATGTGTGTGTCTGACTGTCGGTGTTGGGGAAGCTACTCTGAAAATACAGTTCACCAAGCTACTTTCACACTGGAAGAAGGAAAGCTACATGTTGGTGGTGTGTAGTTCCAGTAGTTAGCTACACCGCTACATGGTAAAACAGTAGTGTGTAGTTCCAGTAGTTAGCTACACCGCTACCTGGTAAAACAGTAGTGTGTAGTTCCAGTAGTTAGCTACACCGCTACCTGGTAAAAGAGTAGTGTGTATTTCCAGTAGTTAGCTACACCGCTACCTGGTAAAACAGTAGTGTGTAGTTCCAGTAGTTAGCTACACCGCTACCTGGTAAAACAGTAGTGTGTAGTTCCAGTAGTTAGCTACACCGCTACCTGGTAAAACAGTAGTGTGTAGTTCCAGTAGTTAGCTACACCGCTACATGGTAAAACAGTAGTGTGTAGTTCCAGTAGTTAACTACAACGCTACATGGTAAAACAGTAGTGTGTAGTTTCAGTAGTTAGCTGGTGGTGGTGTGAGTGTCATAAATAAAGTTGCCACCCTATTCCCTATGTAGTGTACTATGAGGAAGGGAGAGAGGGAGTGAGGGAGGAGAGAGGCAGGGAGAGGTGAGAAGGTAGGAGAGAGGCAGGGAGAGGTGAGAGGGGGAGGAGGGAGGCAGGGAGGGGTGAGAGGGGGAGGAGAGAGGCAGGAAGGGGTGAGAGGGGGAGGAGAGAAGCAGGGAGGGGTGAGAGGGGGAGGAGAGAGGCAGGGAGGGTTTCTCTTTAGAGCAAGGGTTTCCCAGAAATGCTCTGACTGCACAGGCAGATTGCATCACACACACACCATAGTTATCGATCCCTGACCCTCTCTGTGAGTAACCAGCCTTACTATAAACCACATGCATGAAAGTACACACAGGAGGAAGTGAACAATGGGAAGGTGGGAGGTAGGGGGAGAGAGTTAGAGAGAGAGACAGAGAAAGAGAGAGAGAGAGACAGAGAAAGAGAGAGAGAGAGACAGAGGCCGCGAGAGATAAAGAGACAGAGAGAGAGTTAGAGAGAGAGACAGAGAAAGAGAGAGAGAGACAGAGGCCGCGAGAGATAAAGAGACAGAGAGAGAGTTAGAGAGACAGAGAAAGAGAGAGAGAGAGAGACAGAGGCCGCGAGAGATAAAGAGAGAGAGACAGAGAAAGAGAGAGAGATAAAGAAAGAGAAAGAGATAAAGAGAGAGAAACAGGTAAAGAGAGACCGAGAGAGATAAAGAGAGAGAGAGAGATAAAGAGATACACATAATATGACACTTGAAATGTCTTCAATTCTTTTGAAACTTTTGAAAGTGTAATGTTTACTGTTCATTTTTTATTTAACTTTTGTTGATTATCTATTTCACTTGCTTTCACAATGTAAACATATGTTTCCCATGCCAATAAAGACCTTACATTTAAATAGAAATGAGAGCGAGAGAGAGAGTTGAGGATGAAAGAGAGAAACTGAAAATATACAAGACAAGTTAAGAAGTGAGAGAGAAAGAAAAAGAGAAAGGAAAAGAGAGTTAGAGAGAACAAAGAACATGAGAGAAAGAGAGGATAAAGAAGAGGAGAGAAATCTGGGTTAAAGATAAAGGAGCCAGACTGACCTGGTGGAGAATGTCTGCTCTCTCCGTCTGTTTTTTCCTGCTCTTCCTGGCAGCGTCTCTGTTCTTCACTCTTCTTTTACCTCTCCGGTCCACACACACTCCTTTCTGTCCTCCTCTCTCCTGGAAATAAAATGTGTGATCAACTCAGTAACATACAGGTTGTAATACACCTTAATAAAAATAAAACAGTGATCTTTATCCCCTGATCTGACCACCTGTACACTCAGGTGATCTATAACTAGTTATCTGACCACCTGTATGCCCAAATGATCTATAACTAGTGATCTGACCACCTGTACACTCAGGTGATCTATAACTAGTGATCTGACCACGTGTACACTCAGGTGACCTATAACTAGTGATCTGATCACCTGTATGCCCAAATTGTCTATAACTAGTGATCTGACCACCTGTACACTCAGGTGATCTATAACTAGTGATCTGACCACCTGTATACTCAGGTGATCTATAACTAGTGATCTGATCACCTGTATGCCCAAATTATCTATAACTAGCGATATGACCACCTGTACACTCAGGTGATCTATAACTAGTGATCTGATCACCTGTATGCCCAAATTATCTATAACTAGTGATATGACCACCTGTACACTCAGGTGATCTATAACTAGTGATCTGACCACCTGTACACTCAGGTGATCTATAACTAGTGATCTGATCACCTGTATGCCCAAATTATCTATAACTAGTGATCTGACCACCTGTACACTCAGGTGATCTATAACTAGTGATCTGACCACCTGTACACTCAGGCGATCTATAACTAGTGATCTGACCAGCTGTACGACCAGGTTATAACCCCTTTTGGTCATGGAGAGCTACAAGATGTGCTGCAAATGTTTTACTGCTGGGCTGGAACGAAACCCTGCACATCATATAGGAACACTGGTTGCTGTTTTATAGTCTACTACAGATGCAGAACTGAGAATGTATTACACCAGCATCACAAACAAGTTGATCCTCATTTCATTATCTCAATACTTATACTAGACTATAAGTGATTAATTATGCAACGACTTGCTATTAATATCCCAATAAACAGTGTAACTTACCGATTCAGATGGGCTTGGGCAGTCCCCACCGGAGAAAGACGTGCCGCTGCCTTCTGATCGCGAGTCGACGAAGGATGCCACCAGCGGCATATCTGTTAGTAACGGTCCCATATGGCGCACCGTAAACCGCAGCAGCAAATGAAGGGAACGTTTCTAAACGGCTACGGGCAAAGATGTATGCATTTCCTTTTCACGACTGGATATGGGGACTACGGTATTCCTATGATCTTCTCAACTTGTTGTAAAACCCTACAGCGCCTCCTTGGATAAATGGGCAGGATATTGGCTGTCAGTTTACCTGCAGACGTCTCTTTACGCTTGTATTGCAGAAGCTGAAACGTCCTTTCACTCTTATAATGCTTGTAGAAACCGCCCACCTGTTTGTATAATAGGGCAGAACCTTAAGGAGGGAAAGAGAGGGAAGGGGGGCTAGGGTCTCGTGCTTTCAGTTTCAGTTTATTTTAAATGGCCTGGTTGCAAAGTAACAGGAGGAAGTTGATCAATGGGCGCGCGGCGGACATGACCATATTTGACCGTGCTTTTTTTTTTTTCGACACCACGTGCTGGGAATTTTATGAATGGTAGGAAGTGTAGACAATGTCAAGCAGAAACGTGGCGATTTATTTATTATTATTTTTGTTGTATTATTATAATGTTTTTTTTTTATTGCAATAATCATAACAATATTCCACATCAACACAGGGACATTCCTGTGAATACAATGAAAAAATAAATAGAACACCAGTTGAACCCCCCCCCCCTCCAATTGTTTTGGGTTGAAATAAATAACCCAAATAACAATAATTCAGAGCATAATTTATATTTGACAAGGCAATGAGACATTATTAACAGACATTCAGAGACATGACTTACTCATATTTTTTCCAACAAAGTTTCAGAAGTTTGAGGGATTTATAAAATTGTAACAGTTCAATGAAAAAATAAAAATAAAAAACATTTTTCTATCCATTTACATTTCCGAATATAATATTTGGCCAAGAGAATAATAATGTTAATACAATTGTTATGATCGGAATTACAACGATAAACATAATGCCATTTAACATCATTCAAGGTAAACATAGGTAATTCTGGAGATTTTTTTACACAACCATTCATGAATTTTGATCCATAGTTCACTAGACTAGCGGCATGAAAACAATAAATGCTCTATAGATTCTGAATCAGAGGAACAGAAAACAAGGATTTTTGTCAAAATGTAATGTGCAATAAATCATTAACAGGGTAGATGCAAGAAAATATTTTTAAATTAGTTTCTTTAACTTTCGAGATAAATGGACAATTAAAGGTAGTTGCTTTTGACCACAGTATGGGTTGGTCACATCTGTCACGTTCTGACCATAGTTCTTTTGTGTTTTCCTTGTTTTAGTGTTGGTCAGGACGTGAGCTGGGTGGGCATTTTAATGTTGGATGTTGTCACGTTCTGACCTTTATTTCCTTTGTTTTGTCATTATTTAGTATGGTCAGGGCGTGAGTTGGTGTGGGTGATTGTCTATGTTGATGGCTTGTTTCAGCGCAGCTCGCATTAGCGTCACGGTTGTTATTTTGTTTACTGTTTTTGTATAGTGTTTCAGTGTTCAGTTCTTTCTTTCATGAAACATTCAACATGAACACATATCACGCTGCATTTTGGTCCTCCGATCCTTCTCCCTCTCCTCCTCAGATGAAGAGGAGGCCGATCGTGACAGAATCACCCACCTACCAAGGACCCAAGCGGCGTGGTAAAAGACAGCGACGACAGCAGCAGCAGCAGCAACAACAGCGGCCAGCATCACAGGACTCCTGGACATGGGAGGAGATACTGAACGGAGAGGAACCCTGGGCACAGGCTGGGGAATATCGCCGCCCCAAAGCAGAGCTGGAGACAGCGAAAGCTGAGCGGCGGCGATATGAGGAGGCAGCACTGCAGTGCGACAGGTACGAAAGACAGCCCCCAAATTTTTTTTGGGGGGGGCAGACGAGGTGTGGTACTAAGCCAGGTAGCAGACCTGAGTTCACTCCTCGTGCTTATTATAAGCACCGCATTACTGGTCAGGCACCGTGTTACGCGGTTAAGCGACACCGTGCGCCAGTATGTGCCCATAGCCCGGTGCGCTATAGGGCAGCCCCCCGAAAGTGCCATGCGAGTGTGGGCATCGAGCCCACACTATGTTTGTTTTTCTATGATTTAGGTATTTCTATGTTTCGGCCCTAGTATGGTTCTCAATCAGAGGCAGGTGTCATTAGTTGTCTCTGATTGAGAATCATACTTAGGTAGCCTGGGTTTCACTGTGTTTGTGGGTGATTGTTCCTGTCTCTGTGTTTTGCACCAGATAGGACTGTTCAGGTTTTCACACGTTTCTTGTTTTTGTAATCAGTTGTTCATGTGTACGTTTACGTATTAAAAGAACCATGGACACTTACCACGCCGCATATTGGTCCTCTGATCCTTTTCGCCTCTCCTCTTCGGAAGAAGAGGAGGAAATCCCTGACAGATGTCTAGTTTGTCTGTTTCTGTGTTTGGCCTGATATGGTTCTCAATCAGAGGCAGGTGCCGGAGCCTTCCTCCTCTCCAGCGCTGCCGGAGTCTCCCGCGTGTCCGGCGCTGCCAGAGCTTCCGCCCCTCAGTCCAGAGGCACCAGAGCCCCTCAGTCCAGAGGCACCAGAGCTCCTCCGTCCAGCGCTGCCAGAGCCTTCCTCCTCTCCAGCGCTGCCGGAGTCTCCAGTCTGCCCAGCACCGTCTGAGCTGCCCGTCTGCCCAGCGCCATCAGAGTCTCCCGTCTGTCCAGAGCTGCTAGAGTCTCCCGTCTGTCCAGAGCTGCTAGAGTCTCCCGTCTGTCCAGAGCTGCTAGAGTCTCCCGTCTGTCCAGAGCTGCTAGAGTCTCCCGTCTGTCCAGAGCCGCTAGAGTCTCCCGTCTGTCCAGAGCTGCTAGAGTCTCCCGTCTGTCCAGAGCTGCTAGAGTCTCCCGTCTTTCCAGAGCCGCCAGTCTGTCCAGAGCCACCAGTCTGTCCAGAGCCGCCAGTCTGTCCAGAACCGCCAGAGCCGCCAGTCTGTCCAGAGCCGCCAGAGCCGCCAGCCTGTCCAGAGCCACCAGAGCCGCCAGTCTGTCCAGAGCCGCCAGAGCCGCCAGTCAGCCAGGATCTGCCAGAGCCGCCATTCAGCCAGGATCCGCCAGAGCCGCCATTCAGCCAGGATCCGCCAGAGCCGCCATTCAGCCAGGATCCGCCAGAGCCGCCAGTCAGCCAGGATCCGCCAGAGCCGCCAGTCAGCCAGGATCCGCCAGAGCCGCCAGTCAGCCAGGATCCGCCAGAGCCGCCAGTCAGCCAGGACCCGCCAGAGCCGCCAGTCAGCCAGGATCTGCCAGAGTCGTCAGTCAGGATCTGCCAGAGTCGTCACCCAGCTGCCCTTCAGTCCCGAGCTGCCCTTCAGTCCCGAGCTGCCCTTCAGTCCCGAGCTGCCCCTCAGTCCCGAGCTGCCCCTCAGTCCCGAGCTGCCTCTCAGTCCCGAGCTGCCCCTCAGTCCCGAGCTGCCTCTCAGTCCAGTGGGGCCATTTAGGGGGGTCGCCACTCAAAGGATGCTAAGGAGGTGGACAAAGACAATGATGGAGTGGGGTCCATGTCCAGCGCCAGACCCGCCACCGCGGACAGATGCCCACCCAGACCCTCCCCTATAGGTTTAGGTTGTGCGGTCGGAGTCCACACCTTGGGAGGGGGGTACTGTCACGTTCTGACCATAGTTCTTTTGTGTTTTCCTTGTTTTAGTGTTGGTCAGGACGTGAGCTGGGTGGGCATTTTATGTTGGATGTCTAGTTTGTCTGTTTCTGTGTTTGGGCCTGATATGGTTCTCAATCAGAGGCAGGTGTTAGTCGTTGTCTCTGATTGGGAACCATAATTAGGTCGCCTGTTTTGTCATTGTGGGTTGTGGGTGATTGTCTATGTCTAGTTGCATGTTAGCACTATGTTTCATTAGCAGTCACGTTTGTTTGTTGTTTTGTTAGCTTGTTCAGTTTACGTCGAGTCTTTCGTCATTCAATAAAAGAATGCATTCATACCACGCTGCGCATTGGTCCGCTTCATACGACGATCGTGACAACATCAATAGCAATATATTGAATTATAATCACCCAAAATTACTTCATTAACTGCCAAACGTATCCACTTATTGTTGAATTTTTTATCCAAAAGATTAAAATCATTCACTTGTGAACTTGGAAAAGAGGGAACAATCTCATAAAATAACAAAGTGTTCTTCAAGTCATTCATTTGTAAACTTGGAAAAAAAGGAACAACCTCATAATATAACAAAGTATAGAAAGTGGAATTGCTTTGCAAACATATATTCTCTCTGAGTAATATTAACCCGAAATTTACCAATGAAACTCATCAAACGGCAGAAACTCCCCAGTGTTGTCTAACAAATCACAAATAAAATAAATATCATTGTCAAACCAAAAGCCTTTGAAAAATGGATATCCTATTCATTTGAATAACTTTATTATTCCAAATAATTTTAATAACTTTATTATTCAAAATCATTTTAATTATTATTATTCAAAAATGTTTAAAAAAATTGTGCTTGAATATCATTTGTGAAACTTACACAATTTAACAGGTAATTTTGGAGGGTCAAAAACACATTTCATTAGGATTTCAATTCCACCAAGTTTAATAAACAGACTTTTAGGGATATGATACCATATAGAGGTAGGATTAGACAGTCATAATTTCAATCAACACGGGGAATTTCGCTGACACGGATCGTGGATAGGCTGTAGATATAGGCCTACTTACAGTTGAAGTCGGAAATTTACATACACTGAGGTTGGAGTCATTAAAACTCGTTTTTCAACCACTCCACAAATGTCTTGTTAACAAACTATAGTTTTGGCAAGTAGGTTAGGGCATCTACTTTGTGCATGACACAAGTAATTTTTCCAACAATTGTTTACAGACAGATTATTTCACTTATAATTCAATGTATCACAATTCCAGTGGGTCAGAAGTTTACATACACCAAGTTGACTGTGCCTTTAAACAGCTTGGAAAATTCCAGAAAATTATGTTATGGCTTTAGAAGCTTCTGATAGGCTAGTTGACATCATTTGAGTCAATTGGAGGTGTACCTGTGGATGTATTTCAAGGCGTACCTTCAAACACAGTACCTCTTTGCTTGACATCATGGGAAAATCAAAAGAAATCAGCCAAGATCTCAGAAAAAAAATTGTAGACCTCCACAAGTCTGGTTCATTCTTGGGAGCAATTTCCAAACTCCTGAAGGTACCATGTTACTCTGTAAAAACAATAGTACGCAAGTATAAACACCATGGGACCCCGCGGCTGTCATACCGCTCAAGAAGGAGACGCGTTCTGTCTCCTAGAGATGAACATTTTTTGGTTCGAAAAGTGCAAATCAATCCCAGAACAACAGCAAAGGACCTTGTGAGGATGCTGGGGGAAAAACAGGAACAAAAATATCTATATCCACAGCAAAACGAGTCCAATATTGACATAACCTGAGCAAGGAAGAAGCCACTGCTCCAAAACCGCCATAAAAAAAGACAGACTACGGTTTGCAACTGCACATGGGGACAAAGTTCGTACTTTTTGGAGAAATGTCCTCTGGTCTGATGACAAAAATAAAACTGTTTGGCCATAATGACCATCGTTATTTTTGGAGGAAAAAGGGGGATGCTTGCAAGCCGAAGAACACCATCCCAACCTTGAAGCACGGGGGTTGGCAGCATCATGTTGTGGTGGTGCTTTGCTGCAGGAGGGACTGGTGCACTTCACAAAATAGATGGCATCATGAGGAGGGGAAATTATGTGGATATATTGAAGCAACATCTCAAGACATTAGTCGGGAAGTTAAAGCTTGGTCGCAAATGGGTCTTACAAATAGACAATGACCCCAAGCATACTTCCGAAGTTGTGGCAAAATGGCATTGAGGACAACAAAGTCAAGGTATTGGAGTGGCCATCACAAAGCCCTGACCTCAATCCTGTAGAACATTTGTGGGCAGAACTGAAAAGTGTGTGCGAGCAGGGAGGCCTACAAACCTGACTCAGTTACACCAGCTCTGTCAGGAGGAATGGGCCAAAATTCACCAACTTATTGTGGGAAGCATGTGGAAGGCTACCTGAACCATTTGACCCAAGTTAAACAATTTAAAGGCAATGCTACCAAATACTAATTGAGTGTATGTAAACTTCTGACCCACTGGGAACGTGATGAAAGAAATAAAAGCCGAAATAAATCATTCTCTACTATTATTCTGACATTTCACATTCTTAAAATAAAGTGGTGATCCTAACTGACCCTGGACAAGGAATTTTTTCTAGGATTAAATGTCAGGAATTGTGAAAAACTGAGTATAAATGTATTTGGCTAAGGTGTATGTAAACTTCTGACTTCAACTGTATATTTTGAGTAAATCAGGTAGATTGTTTACTACATATGATTGTTGTTACACATTACTACAAAGATCAACATAATCTTCATAGTCTTATCAAGAATCGAATCAGAAACGTCAAATAACTGACCAAATGATTTGATCATTACCTGGATATACAAAAGTATGTGGACATGCCTTCAAATGAGTGGATTCGGATATTTCAGCCACACCATTAGCTGACAGGGTGTATAAAATCGAGCACACCGCCATGCAATCTCCATAGACAAACATTGGCAGTAGAATGGCTTTACTGAAGAGCTCAGTGACTTTCAACGTGGCACCATCATTTAAATATATATATTTAAAAACCTTTATTTAACTAGGCAAGTCACTTTAAGAACAAATTATTTTTTACAATGACGGCCTACACCGTCCAAACCCGGACGACGCTGGGCCAATTGTGCGCCGCCCAATCACGGCCGGTTGTGATTCCGCCTGGATAGGATGACACTTTTCCAGCAAGTCAGTTAATCAAATTTCTTCCCCGCTAGAGCTGCCCCGGTCAACTGTATGTGCTGTTATTGTGAAGTGGAAAGTCTAAGCCACACAACTCCATATTAATGCCCATGATGATTTTGGCATGAGATGTTCGACAGCAGGTGTCCACATTCTTTTGGTCATGTAGTGTATGTCTATTAAGAGAATAATAAACAACTCTAAACCCGATGACACTACAGCCTGGTGTCCATAAAAGGTCTCCATAAAATGTAAAGTGTGGATTTTACCAATAATCTCTAATGAAGTAAGAATTGTTATTTTTGAACAATCTAATGCCTACAATATCTCCTAACATTGTCGTCCCTGATATGAACTTCGTGTTGCGCTATTTTGTCACAAAATCTAAGGTCGCTACTAGTTACCACAGCCACAAAGTCTTATAGCCTGCCTATTTCTACAATTCCTCTTCTTAAAATGAGATTTAAACCTAACCCCACTGCTAACCTTATACCCAGCCCTTACCAAGACACAAAAGGAAAATTAATTTTTGTTTTCATTCATTTTTACAATATAGCCAATTTTGACCTTTTCGCTGTGGTAACTAGTGGAAACCAAAATATACGTTTCTAAACGTTTGTTGCTCCCTCTGAATTGACACAGCCGCGCCTTTGCCTTGGTGGCGGTTTACGAATCAAATAGCCTAAAGCCTTTTGAGTGACGCTGACGTCAACCAATCATATTTTTATCTGAAGCTTGTCCCAAACATTCACCAATCCACGATTAGAGTGGGCGGGACTACTTTAGTATCAACTTCCTGCTTGTCTTGGAGCTCCGTGCTTGTTTTAGATAGCAACCATCATGAGAGACAATTTATGTGTTGATATTATAACCAAAAGTTAAAACATTATACCACTATTTATCTTGTGTTACTTCCGTTTTATATTAAATAGTTTATCAAACGTTCGTCACGATGGGTTTGCTGACAATACTGAAGAAAATGAAGCACAAGGAGCGAGAGATGCGACTCCTTATGTTGTATCCTTTTTCGCTGCAATGAAATTAGAGTTGTGATGAGTTAGTTAGCTATGATGTTTACCTGTCTATATCTACATGACTATATGTACTAGATAAACCACTTTCATCCGCGTATCTACCTATGTGATCGGACTCGTTTTGTCGCCTGCCTTTGGGCCTGATACATTTGTGTTTTTTAAAGTGGCCATTTCGCTGTGGTCATCTTGCTTCGCCTGTCAGCTAGTAAGCTAAGCTAGCTACTATCTACCAGTCAAATTCATAGCTAGGCTACATATCTTGCCATGTTTATAAGCTACGTTTGTTAACCCACTGGCTAACATGGTTAAAACGATTACTCTGCTATATGGCTATCACTGCCATCAAATCCAATTTTATTTGTCACATACACATGGTTATCAGATGTTAATGCGAGTGTAGCGAAATGCTTGTGCTTCTAGTTCCGACAATGCAGTAATAACCAACAAGTAATCTAACTAACAATTCCACAACAGCTACCTTATACACACAAGTGTAAAGGGATAAAGAATATGTACATAAAGATATATGAATGAGTGATGGTACAGAACGGCATAGGCAAGATGCAGTAGATGGTATGGAGTACAGTATATACATATGAGATGAGTAATGTAGGGTATGTAAACATTATATTAAGTGTCATTGTTTAAAGTGGCTAGTGATACATTTTTTACATGTATGGCAGCAGCCACTCAATGTTAGTGGTGGCTGTTTAACAGTCTGATGGCCTTATAACAAGTGCTGCCAATGATGTGTGTGTCACCCTCTAATCTGTACGGAAGTCCCCCCCCCTGGCCATTCCCAGTCCTTAATCATGTACTGCAGGGGCTTAGACAACGCTGGTAAGACCACTATTCTGAAGAAGTTCAATGGCGAGGATGTGAGTACCATCTCTCCTACACTGGGGTTCAACATCAAAACCTTGGAACATAAAGGGTAAGTCAAAACACACCAGCATCATCGGCAGAGTCATGTTACACCTCTTCTCTTAGACAGTTGGAGAATACACACTCCTCTCTTTTCATCGTCTTCTCATCCTGTCGTCGTCCTCCTCAGGTTCAAGTTAAACATCTGGGACGTGGGCGGTCAGAAATCCCTTCGTTCTTACTGGAGGAACTACTTTGAGAGCACGGATGGGTTGGTGTGGGTGGTGGACAGCGCAGACAGACTGAGACTGGAGGACTGCAGACAGGAACTTAGCTCTCTGCTGATGGAGGAGGTACACACAGACACACACATACACAGAGGAGTAAACACACCAAAAACTCACACACACGCATGGTGAACATTTATGAATTACTAACTGTTGATGTCTCGCTCCCTTTATCTACCCTCTCTTTTTCTCTCTCTTCCTCTCTAGAGGTTATCTGGAGCTACTCTCCTGGTTTTCGCCAACAAACAGGACCTTCCTGGATCCCTGAGTAAAGAGACCATTCGAGAGGTGGGAACACAGTACGCCCCCCCCCATACACACACACACAATTTCTGTGTTTTTATCATCCCGTGGGTTGATAACTGATTTCATGTCTAATACTTGTATTCATCTATTACTGTGTGTGTGTGTGTGTGTGTAGGCCCTGGGTCTGGATGACATTAAGACCCACCACTGGTGTATCATCGGCTGCAGTGCTGTGACAGGAGAGAACCTACTGACTGGAGTAGACTGGCTACTGGATGACATCGCTGCACGCGTCTTCACTGCAGATTAACATCCTGGGTGTTGCATTAATAAAACACATCTGAAGAAGCTTCAGTGTTTCTCAACCTCTGCTCTGTGGGATGTTGTTAGCTGACAACATAATCAGTTCTATAATGCTAGTTTTAGGGGAAGTTTCCCAGACAGATGCTTCTCAGTCCAGGACCAGGGTTAATTGGTTTCCAGTCTGGGTACCAGGACCAGGGTTAATTGGTTTCCAGTCTGGGTACCAGGACCAGGGTTAATTGGTTTCCAGTCTGGGTACCAGGACCAGGGTTAATTGGTTTCCAGTCTGGGTATCAGGACTAGGGTTGATTGGTTTCCAGTCTGGGTACCAGGACCAGGGTTAATTGGTTTCCAGTCTGGGTATCAGGACTAGGGTTGATTGGTTTCCAGTCTGGGTACCAGGACCAGGGTTAATTGGTTTCCAGTCTGGGTACCAGGACCAGGGTTAATTGGTTTCCAGTCTGGGTACCAGGACTAGGGTTAATTGGTTTCCAGTCTGGGTACCAGGACCAGGGTTAATTGGTTTCCAGTCTGGGTACCAGGACTAGGGTTGATTGGTTTCCAGTCTGGGTACCAGGACTAGGGGTTAATTGGTTTCCAGTCTGGGTACCAGGACTAGGGTTAATTGGTTTCCAGTCTGGGTACCAGGACCAGGGTTAATTGGTTTCCAGTCTGGGTACCAGGACCAGGGTTAATTGGTTTCCAGTCTGGGTATCAGGATCAGGGTTAATTGGTTTCCAGTCTGGGTACCAGGACCAGGGTTAATTGGTTTCCAGTCTGGGTACCAGGACCAGGGTTAATTGGTTTCCAGTCTGGGTACCAGGACTAGGGTTAATTGGTTTCCAGTCTGGGTACCAGGACCAGGGTTAATTGGTTTCCAGTCTGGGTACCAGGACTAGGGTTGATTGGTTTCCAGTCTGGGTACCAGGACTATGGGGTTAATTGGTTTCCAGTCTGGGTACCAGGACTAGGGTTAATTGGTTTCAGTCTGGGTACCAGGACCAGGGTTAATTGGTTTCCAGTCTGGGTACCAGGACCAGGGTTAATTGGTTTCCAGTCTGGGTATCAGGATCAGGGTTAATTGGTTTCCAGTCTGGGTACCAGGACCAGGGTTAATTGGTTTCCAGTCTGGGTACCAGGACCAGGGTTAATTGGTTTCCAGTCCAGGACTAGGGTTAATTGGTTTCCAGTCTGGGTACCAGTGTGTTTGTGTCGTCATGCCCCTGTACTGCTTGTCATGTCAAACAACAAGGAGGGGGATGACATCACAAAGCAGGAACACATTTTTAGAAAGATACCGGTAAGCTTGAAATGTCCGTGGGTCTAATTGACTCAACATGAAAGTAAAAGAGAGCCACACACTCTAGGAGCTCAGATGCAAAAATGTAATGCCAACGTTTCGACAGCCAAGCTGTCTTCATCAGGGTATAATCACAAACACTGCGGGATGACTCGTTTATGTAGTGTCAAAAGACACAGGTGTCTGTAATCATGGCCAAGAGTGGCCTAATACCATTGGTTAATAATCAAATATTAAAATGTCATACAAAGAACAGCATACAAACAAATGGATAGCATACGATCATAGATTAATTTAACTACACAAGTTTACAAACAATTACAATGGCAAAGTCACAATAATCACAAGAATGGCTTCAGATCAAAGTCTACGTTGAGACCGAAGGGCGCAAGGGTCTTTAAATTAAAGATGCAGGCAGCCTCTCGTTTTAACAATAAATTATCAAGGTCACCCCCTCTCCTAGGGAGGGTGACATGTTCGATGCCAATATAACGCAGAGACGAAATCGAGTGGCCTGCCTCCAAGAAGAGGATCTTCTAGATCTAATTGACTCAACAACCAAAACGCACATCAGCGTTTTGATTTAACTCAAACCAATGAATTTGCGGTTGTTTATGAAAATGAGTTGGCTAACTCAGTGATGCTGCTGTGTCGTACCCCTGTCAGATCTGTTAGGCTGCTACTAGACAGTAGCATCATACTGAGTGATGTTTACAGCGGTTGGTTGGTTGGTTGGTTTTCTGCCAACCAGTGCCTCACTTCAATGCATCTGTTATTAAAATTCACTCCCCCCACCATGATTAGTGTTGGTATATAACTATATTAAATTCAGTCACCCCACCATGGTTAGTGTTGGTGTATAACTGTATATTAAATTCAGTCACTCCACCATGGTTAGTGTTGGTGTGTCACTGTTCATTAAATTCAGTCACCCCACCATGATTAGTGTTGGTATATAACTATATTAAATTCAGTCACCCCACCATGGTTGGTGTTGGTGTGTCACTGTTCATTAAATTCAGTCACCCCACCATGATTAGTGTTGGTATATAACTATATTAAATTCAGTCACCCCACCATGGTTAGTGTTGGTGTATAACTGTATATTAAATTCAGTCACCCCACCATGGTCAGTGTTGGTGTATAACTGTATATTAAATTCAGTCACCCCACCATGGTCAGTGTTGGTGTATAACTGAATATTAAATTCAGTCACCCCACCATGGTTAGTGTTGGTGTATAACTGTATATTAAATTCAGTCACCCCACCATGGTTGGTGTTGGTGTGTCACTGTTCATTAAATTCAGTCACCCCACCATGGTCAGTGTTGGTGTATAACTGTATATTAAATTCAGTCACCCCACCATGGTCAGTGTTGGTGTATAACTGTATATTAAATTCAGTCACCCCACCATGGTTAGTGTTGGTGTATAACTGTATATTAAATTAAGTCACTCCACCATGGTTAGTGTTGGCGTATAACTGTATATTAAATTCAGTCACCCCACCATGGTCAGTGTTGGCGTATAACTGTATATTAAATTCAGTCACCCCACCATGGTCAGTGTTGGTGTATAACTGTATATTAAATTCAGTCACCCCACCATGGTCAGTGTTGGCGTATAACTGTATATTAAATTCAGTCACCCCACCATGGTCAGTGTTGGTGTATAACTGTATATTAAATTCAGTCACACCAGCATGGTTAGTGTTGGCGTATAACTGTATATTAAATTCAGTCACCCCACCATGGTTAGTGTTGGTGTATAACTGTATATTAAATTCAGTCACCCCACCATGGTTAGTGTTGGTGTATAACTGTATATTAAATTCAGTCACCCCACCATGGTTAGTGTTGGCGTATAACTGTATATTAAATTCAGTCACCCCACCATGGTTAGTGTTGGCGTATAACTGTATATTAAATTCAGTCACCCCACCATGGTTAGTGTTGGTGTATAACTGTATATTAAATTCAGTCACCCCACCATGGTCAGTGTTGGTGTATAACTGTATATTAAATTCAGTCACCCCACCATGGTCAGTGTTGGTGTATAACTGAATATTAAATTCAGTCACCCCACCATGGTTAGTGTTGGTGTATAACTGTATATTAAATTCAGTCACCCCACCATGGTTGGTGTTGGTGTGTCACTGTTCATTAAATTCAGTCACCCCACCATGGTCAGTGTTGGTGTATAACTGTATATTAAATTCAGTCACCCCACCATGGTCAGTGTTGGTGTATAACTGTATATTAAATTCAGTCACCCCACCATGGTTAGTGTTGGTGTATAACTGTATATTAAATTAAGTCACTCCACCATGGTTAGTGTTGGCGTATAACTGTATATTAAATTCAGTCACCCCACCATGGTCAGTGTTGGCGTATAACTGTATATTAAATTCAGTCACCCCACCATGGTCATTGTTGGTGTATAACTGTATATTAAATTCAGTCACACCAGCATGGTTAGTGTTGGCGTATAACTGTATATATTAAATTCAGTCACCCCACCATGGTTAGTGTTGGTGTATAACTGTATATTAAATTCAGTCACCCCACCATGGTTAGTGTTGGTGTATAACTGTATATTAAATTCAGTCACCCCACCATGGTTAGTGTTGGCGTATAACTGTATATTAAATTCAGTCACCCCACCATGGTTAGTGTTGGTGTATAACTGTATATTAAATTCAGTCACCCCACCATGGTTAGTGTTGGTGTATAACTGTATATTAAATTCAGTCACCCCACCATGGTTAGTGTTGGTGTATAACTGTATATTAAATTCAGTCACACCAGCATGGTTAGTGTTGGCGTATAACTGTATATTAAATTCAGTCACCCCACCATGGTTAGTGTTGGTGTATAACTGTATATTAAATTCAGTCACCCCACCATGGTTAGTGTTGGTGTATAACTGTATATTAAATTCAGTCACCCCACCATGGTTAGTGTTGGTGTATAACTGTATATTAAATTCAGTCACCCCACCATGGTTAGTGTTGGTGTATAACTGTATATTAAATTCAGTCACACCAGCATGGTCAGTGTTGGTGTATAACTGTATATTAAATTCAGTCACACCAGCATGGTTAGTGTTGGTGTGTAACGGTTTGACTTCATGTCTTGAAAAGTGGTGGCACAGCTAGTGATTCTAGGTTCGAGCCCAGGCTCTGTCGCAGCCGGCCGCGACCGGGAGGTCCATGGGGCGACGCACAATTGGCCTAGGGTCGTCCGGGTTAGGGAGGGTTTGGCCGGCAGGGATATCCTTGTCTCATCACACACTAACGACTCCTGTAGTGGGCCGGGCACAGTGCACACTGACCAGGTCGCCAGGTGTACGGTGTTTCACTCCGACACATTGGTGCAGCTGGCTTCCTGGTTGGATGTGCGTTGTGTCAAGAAGCAGTGTGGCTTGGTTGGGTTGTGTTTCGGAGGACGCATAGCTCTCGCCCTTCGCCTCTACTGAGTCCGTACGGGAGTTGCAGCAATGAGACAAGACTGTAACTACCAATTGGATACCACGAAATTGGGGAGAAAAAAGGGGATACAAAAAAAATAAAGATATCCCTCTAGTGGTGTGGGGGCTGTGCTTTGGCAAAGTGGGTGGGGTTATATCCTGCCTGGTTGGCCCTGTCCGGGAGTATCATTGGACGGGGCCACAGTGTCTCCCAAGCCCTCCTGCCTCCAGTATTTATGCTGCCATAGCACAACCACCTTGTCATGCTGCTGCTCCAGTTTCAACTCTTCTGCCTGTGGCTATGGAACCCTGACCTGTTCACTGGCTTGTTTTCGACTCTCTCTACCACACCTGCTGTCTCTCTGAATGAACGGCTATGAAAAGCCAACTGGCATTTACTCCGGAGGTTGACCTGTTGCACCCTCTACAACCACTGTGATTATTATTATTATTTGAATGTTTGAATCTATGAACATTTGAACATCTTGGCCATGTTCGGTTATAATCTCCACCCAGCACAACCAGAAGATGACTGGCCACCCCTCAAGACCTGGTTCCTAGGTTCCTGCCAATCAGGTTCCTGCCAATCTAGGGAGTTTTTCCTAGCCACCGTGCTTCTACATCTTTGCTTGCTGTTTTTCTGTATAGCACTTTGTTACATCGGCTGATGTAAAAAGGGCTTCATCAATACATTTGATTGATAGACACATCACTACAGACCCTGGTTTGATTCCAGGCAGTATCACAACCGGCTGTGATTGGGAGTCCCATACGCCGGCACACAATTGGCCCAGCATCGTCCGGGTCAGGTTTTGGCCCGAAGTAGGCCGTCATTGTAAATAAGGTTTTGTTAACTGGACTTGCCTAGTTAAATAAAAATACATTTGGCACCATGTCCAATGTCAGGCTAAGACCTTTAAATTTGACAGAAAATACCATCCACCTGAGTGATAAAAGATATTTTCTACCAATAATCTTTTTAAAATACATTGTCACATACACTAATAGTCTTAATTCCTGATCAAATTTTGCCAAAGATTATTTGACTGTTGCATTCTGTGGCACTATCCCAGTTCACCACTAGAGACATACAGGTATTGTATCCAGTGTTGTTCAGCTGCACTATCCCAGTTCACCACTAGAGACATACAGGTATTCTATCCAGTGTTGTTCAGCTGCACTATCCCAGTTCACCACTAGAGACATACAGGTTTTGTATCCTACTAACTAGAAGAGGATAGATGTGGAAAAAGTGAGGATGGAGACGGAAGAGGAAGCGAGACTACCACTCCCTGTACCTTTTTTTGTATTCAATTAACTAGGCAGACCAGACTCAGCTGATATAGAGAGCAATAGTAATGGCATATTTTTGTTAGGCACAAACTCCGCATTAGTTTGTTGGACAAATCCTATGGGAAAATGTTTGTAGATCAACACTGAAAACAAGAATCTGTGGTAAACGCAGGCTTAAACCTTTTTCTGAGATCAGCTAACGTCACAGAATTGAAGCATTTGTCCTGAAATTAAAAGCACCTGTTATAATGGTCATGTTAACTGATCTCAGAAAATGTAGAATCTCCTAAAAGCCCATTTATGCTTGACAGGAAAATGTGATCGGTGCCATATGGATGGTGTGACGCAGACCAGTACTGAACGGCGCGCAATATTAAAAATGTACAATACGGCCTTTCCCCCTCCTGCTAAATCACCAAAATTCGAATGTAACCATAAAAATAAAACAGCCCAAAAAGAAAATAAATTTAATCTCAGTAACCAATATTGTATAGGTTACTTTGAGGTAGTGCACTCAGAGGAAACGCTGACCACCTTGTAGTGGTCAGAGCCCAAATTGAGTTCCCTACCACAGTGCGCCTCACATTTTGTAACTATTTTGAGGGCTCCAAACAGCTTCACATTGATACGATTGTGTTTAGACAGGACCTACCGTCAACGAAACAGCTCAGAAATGAATGCCCTGATTTATGCAGAGGGCACAATCACCGTAAATGCGTCACGGCCAATGCAATCGGATTGACCATGCGGCGCCTAGAAACCTGTTAGCGCCGGTTTTCGCCGTTAATCCCAAAATCATATTCTTTTCAACATAGGAATGGTTGAACGAACCAGAGGTAACTAATTTCGGGTTTTTGGGACTACAAACTGTTGAATTAATGTTCATACGATACACCCAGTTAAATAAACCGGAATTTACTTTTCACCCAATTGTAAAGAGCCTGAGTGTGCGCTTTAGTTGTCCATTTTCGGCGGTATGGATTTCGGTGTAAACTGAGTTTATTCCATAGATTATCTATTAACTGTCCCATCGTATCGTTAAGGCCGAAAACATGCTGCTCACAATAACGTCCTTCCAAAAACAAAGCAATGGATTAAAATTACTCAATCAACTTTCTATAGCCAGTTAAAAATGTCAAAATCACCGTTATATGTTTAGAACCACCTAGAATAACGATGTACAGATTTGAGATGACAGGAAATGTCACATTGTTCGGTATTGAATTCAGAACACCAAATGGTTCATTCAAAATGGCCAAATTCACCATGTCTGATTTACTACCACCAAGAAAGAAACAAGACAAGCATACACATTTGTAGATTTATTCATACATCAAAACACAGTCGTGGGGTTGAATTGACTTGGCCTGGTTTCCCCCACTTCCTTGCTGACCAATCAGGAGTGCAAGAGGTCTTGCAGGTGTAAAACAGGAGAGCTAGAGGGGAAAATAGTGTGAGAATTAATCCCTGGTGATACTGTAGGGACTAATACACAAGGTATGAGATGACTTTATCAGAGATGAACCAATCAGTCAGCGTTACATCAGACTGGGGCGGTAATGATGACTCATCACATCAGAGTATGTAGTGTAGAACACATTGCATGGGTCAGTGTGATGATCCAAGACGAACATTCAACAGAACATGAACATCTTCCTAATATTGATCTGCCCCCTTTTCCATTACAACACATATACACTGAGTGGTCAATACATTAACCAGACCAGGTGAAAGTGAGCCCTTATTGAAGTGACTGGTTAAAGGTTTTTACAATGGATTGTGTACCACTCAGAGGGTGAATGGGCAAGACAAAGGATTTAAGATCCTTTGAATGAGGTATGGCAGGTACCAGGCACACCGGTTTGTATCAACTGAAACACTGCTGGGTTTGTCAAGCTCAACAGTTTCTCATGTGTATCAACTCTGGTCCACCACCCAAAGGACATCCAGCTAACTAGACTCCAATGCCGACCCACAGTTGTCACGGGCCAACATCCCTGTGGAACGCTTACAGACCCCTTGTAGACAACAGGCTGTTCTGAGGGTAAACTCAATATTAGGAAGGTGTTAATGTCCTCTATACTCAGTGTATTATAATAACACTACACACCTTCAAACTCCACCAGCACAGCAACACTTCAGCAGCCAACCAGATCTAAACAAACAGAACAGTTTTAAAACCAAATAATCCCCATCTTAGATCACTAGACTACATCCAGAACATTCTGAAACCAGATCAGAACACTAGTTCAGTCATTGTAGCCATCCAGCAGTCCAGGGTCTGGGGTCAAGCCCCCACCCAGACACCCTCCCTCCAGGCAGGCAGCCCACCTTACCCCTGCCCCCGAGCATAAGAGCAGGCTTGTCAGTGTCTGCCCAACCCACAGGAGGACCGATGGGAGGCCAGACCTTGATCCAGCCCCAGAACACAGATCTGACAACAGACTGTAAATGGAAATGACAGCATCATTTACAACATTCCAGAATGCTTCATGTGGAAGGAGCCTTAAGATTCCGTCTAAAGTCACACCTTTCCAAACCCTGCAGACACCAGGACCTCAACCAGAGGGGCAGAAACCTAGAGGGAGAAAGTAGGAAAGCATGAAGTGACATTGTAAGACCTTGTAGTCAGACATGAGATCAGTCTATAGCAGTGTATTCTACTCCTGGGGACACAAAACTGGCAACAAGTGTTTTCCCCCCCAAGAACAAGGCTTAGGTGGTATCACCAAGGTGGAGTTTCACCAATAACATTAGGGTCTGATTATTCAAGACTAATTAGTGAAAGATCAGAATTGAGCTGTCAGTCTAAACGAAGCCTTACATCTCGGTCCCAAGAACCAGGATTGTGAAACACTGCTCTAGAGTATAGATCAGTTCAGTAACCAATCAGTCAGCTTAACATCAGACTGGGGCGGTAACCGGAAATCATCACTTCTACATTATAGAGGACAGAAGTTGAGCAACAGATCAAGTGAAAGTTGATCCTACACACCTTGAGGTCGTGCAGCAACAGTTCTCCAGTGGCCAGGCTGGAACAGTCAGGACCTGGAAGGAACAGATCCCTAATTAAACATTATGCAGAAGTACATTAGGTACTGCAGACTATATGCAGAACATTCTGAAACCAGATCAGAATACAAGTTCAGTCATTGTAGCCATCCAGCCAGTGGTCCAAAGTCTGGCTACAAGCTCCCCACCCAGACACCCTCCCTCCAGGCAGGCAGCCCACCTTACCCCTGCCCCAAAACACAAGAGCAGGCTTGTCAGTGTCTGCCCAACCCACAGGAGGACCGATGGGAAACCTGGGTTGATGCCAGCCACAGAGCACCGGACAGAAGCCAATCAACTGTTACAAGGCTTCATCACAAACAGCATTCCAGAACGTTCCATTTGGTGGGTGTGTGCTGTAGCAAAGCTTTCATGGGAGGTGTAGTTCCCTCAGTGATGTTAATGAGTAGGTAGAAGGTAGGTGGAGTTTGTAGCAAGTGCAAGAGGTGCAGGGTCAGTGAGTGAAGATGCTGTAAAAACAATCATACACACCTTCCTGAAGACTGCAGACCCACAAGGACATCAACTGGGGGAGGAGAGTTGAGGGATTATTAAGTGATATTGTAAGAACTAGTGGTCAGACATTAGATCAGTCAACAGCACAGCACTAACTAATCTTGGGGACCCACCCCTATGGGTTCCCAGGACCAGAACACACTGCCAGAGTAGATCAGTTCAGTAACCAATCAGTCAGCATAACATCAGACTGGGGCGGTAATAAGAAATCATCACTTCTACCAACAGGTGGCACCATTATTAATTTCACATCTATTATTCAGTCTTGTCCTTGAATCGTCTTGATACATTTTCCCACCACACTAGTGACTGATTCTACTTCCTCATGTTGTGCCTTGCGTTCAGCCAGGAGTGGACAGACTGCTGCAGTCATTGTCTGAACATCAGGAAGTAGCATAGATTGCAGTTGATAAGTGAAATAATCTGCCAGCTGGTTGTGCTACACTTCTACTCACAATAACTTGAATTACACACCTTCATTCACTGTCACAGCAAAGAGCTTCCTTCTAGTGGCCAGTCTGGTACAACAGTCAGGACCTGGAAGAGGACCTGGAGGAGGAGATTTTCTATCTGTATTAATGTGATTAACTGCAGTACAGCAAAGTAGCCCCACCTCTATAGATCAGTTCAGTAACCAATCAGTCAGCTTAACATCAGACTGGGGCGGTAACCGGAAATCATCACTTCTACATTATAGAGGACAGAAGTCAAGTCGATCATACACACCTTGAGGTAGTTCAGTAACAGGCATCTTCTAGTGACTTGTCTGGTACCACCATCAGGACCTGAAGGAGAGGAGTCTAAATAAACATGTTGAACATAACTACATTAAAGACTGCTTTTTTGTCTGAGTTTTTATCCCACAGCTATCTAAAAGACCCAAGACCAGCACTACCACCCTGAGAGACAAAATAAGGGAAGGTGCTGACAAGTGCCCTGTACTGCATCAGGACTACCACTAGTAGTAGCAGCACAAAACACACGCGACAACTAGCATGACATGAATGATTCTCCATATTAAATCTAATAGCAGCCATTTTGGATCAACAATGCAGAGCCAAATGCTATTTTGTGTGGGTCTCTGGTCCCATCAGACAGTTGGTAACCCCAACCAGCTGTCCCCTTGTTGCCCTGGCAACGCCAGTGGGTCCACCTTTGCAGGTTCTGTCGTTGACGCAGGGCGTAAGACGCGTGCGGGTGTCATCACTAGGAGCCAGAGTCACCACGACTACCAAACATCAACTGTTCCCTCTTGTTTGCAGTTAGTTTTTACACTAGACGGGTTATAGCTTGTGGCTAAGGCAGAGGATCTGGCTACGGCTCTGGTTTAGAGACAAGGGCTAGAACCATTACCCATAACAAATACCGAACGTACTCATTAACCAAAACTCACCAGTGTAGTTGGCATCACGTCTCCCTGTTCAGCCACATACAGAAGAACCTACGAAGACATAAGCTTCAGGTTAAAGTCTGGGTGGGGACCAGATATGAGGAGGGCACAAGGAGGGGGTTAGACATAACACATGTAGTCTTTATGACAGGTTACGTAGCCCTCTGTTACGTAGCCCTCTGCTGAAGTCAGCTATTCCTTTTCTCAACAGGAGTTCAGACGAACGAGATTCCAAAGAGAATATTCATCATGTTCAGCAGAAGGTTGGGAGAGCTAAAACATGCCGCGTTCAGCTAAACTATACAAGTAAAAGTTAACAAGCTGTGTAAATATCAATACAATAACCTATAAAGCACCACTTGGGACAGTTTCAGAACCACAACTTACCAGTATGTTGCAGTCCACGCTGCAATGCCATTGACCACAGCACCCAAACCCTGAAGAATGAAAGGCAAACATTTTATTAGTGTGATGATTGAGGAATCGATGACTAACTGCTGCATTATATACAGTCACTCAGCAGTTCATGTCGTTTCACATCGGTTCAAAGTGAGCTAAGATTGTCATCATTGGGACTGTAGCATCTTCAAGTGACTGGTTCCACGGAGTCATGTCACTCAACCCACATGGCACCCCAGTCCCTATACAGTGGACTACTTATTGACGAGACCAACTGGCCGTACTGTATTGTGACCTGCCCGATGGTGGTCCCAATCAGAGCCGGATGTGCCCTAGACCCCTGCGCCACTCAGGAGCCATTCACAAGGAATAAGGTGCCCTTTGGGATTCCAGCAACATGTATACGGGTGGAAGGCCAGTCCTACCCGTAGTGGGGAACCCAGTTTGATAGTTGGACGAACTCACCAGTGAAGGTTGTGTTAATCCCGTCAGGAAACTTCCTCCCCCCCGTCTGTTAAAATGAGAAAGGAAGTGAGGGTTTTGCTGTAAAAAACATTTAATCATACAACTGGTGCATTAGCTACAGTCACTCAGTAGTTCATGTCGTTTCACATCGGTTCAAAGTGAGCTAAGTTCATCATCATTGGGACTGTAGCACATCCCGGTAGCCATCTTGTACAGTTGGCCAGCCAAAAGTGAAATTGCCTTCATCCAAAGTCACCATGTTGCCATTATAGTACATGGGTCCTGGTCTAAGGTAGGGCACTATAAAGGGAAGTGGGGTACTATTTCAAATGATGTCAGTGTCTTAACATTTCACCAACCTGGATTTTCACAAAGCGCATCAGTCTTGTGATCTGGAATCAGGTATTCTGTAGAAGGAATCACAAAATAATGTTAGTTATAGCTTGGCTTCTATGAGGATAGAAGGTTCTTGAATAGAGCCCATCAGATCAAAGAGTAGCTTCACAAAAGAATCAGACATATGCTTGTCAATGGATCATCATATAAAGCCCGGATGTAGTTGACCATATAGAAATGTGGTGTCATTAGAAGTGTCCTGAACACCAGTGAATAAACTCAAATGTTACTCACCAGCACACATTCCTATTCCAGAATGGAACTCCAAGTGGAGATTCTGTTCAGATGCCTGGAAGTCATGTCACAAGTAATGCAGACCTGTGCAAAGAACACATCCAAGTTAGTGACCCACTAGTTTGTATATTACTACAAGAGGCTTTGGAACACAGGACAAGGAGGCCATCAGATCAAAGTTAGCATCACCAAAAATCAGATATATGCTTGTCATTGAGGATCATCATTTACAGCCAGTCACCACATGCTGAAAGTCCACCCCAAGGTGCACTGAGATATGATAACTGTAGCTTTGATAGCCAATGTTAACTAAAGCTAGCATAACGACGTCTACAGGTATGGTCTAGCATGCTAGCTGAACCATATTCTTAATAGTTGCTAATGCTAGTGAATATTCACTTAATAATAATCTACCTTTACAGTGAACTTGTATCTACTAACTTTGGAATTAGATCCTAGAGGTAAAGTCAATGAACTCACGTGTCACTCTGCTGGACTTCACGGCATCTGTCCTGCATTTCTGTTGATCAGGGGGAAGTTAGGGAGGTCCATTTATGAACAGGCAACATGCAGGCATATAGAATCCGACACGGATATCGTCGCTAATGGACCCTTATTTCCAATACAGTGAACTACTTCTGACCAGATCAATGTTAATAAGTAGTACACTATTGAGAATAGGGTGCCATTAGCGCAGCAACGAGTCGAATCAGGGGCCAAATGCTACTCAGAATCTGGTAAAGAAGTTTCTTCTTCAAAGGCTGATTCGGTAAGAGAGAGTTCATTTTATCATCACCGTAGCAGAGACCTCTAATGTTGGGTTTATAACGACTGATGGTCCGGTCTGACTGGAAGCATACTAGCTAACATGGCACGTGGTTAGCAACTTGCTAACTAAAACCACCACGGAAGCAGGTTTAAGTAATATGTTTCTTACCAGAGCAGCACATTCGAGTCGTCGGCATCCTGAAAGGAGAAAATTATAAAAAGTGAACTTATGATAGTTATAACCCCGGTAGCTAGCCAGCCATTAAATAACGATGTTTGCCATGTGACCTCGCTAGTTGCGGACACGTGTTCTGCGAACGCCGCATTTCGAAACACGTTAATTAAATATAAAATTGCAAGTCTCTCATCAGAAATACTAAAGTACAATCAGGTATTCAGAACAGGTCTGTGTAAATTCTCATCATCGAAAGACGTTGCAACGCTAACAGACATATCGGCCTGAACATGAAATAAACAAATCAGAACAAAACATGTTTGATACTAGAAATAAAGTCCATTATTTGTCGAGTAAAGTCTGAAGATCAGTAGAGGAGTTGAAACAAAAGGATGGCTTTAGATTGAATGCCAAAGTGGCGACTAGTTTAGTTACCCGTAGGTGCTTTCGCCGCATTCCGCTCAGTGTTGCCAACTAATTTCCAGAGGAACTTGATTTTTTGCTAAATGACGTTGTGCTGTCATTGCGTGATGCCGCCATACGTAATAACGTGCATCTGCGTCATTACGTAGAATACACACTAATCTTACTCAAATTGAGTGGCCATCTCGGCGAAAAACATATACCGGTATATATAATTTCACAGGGGTGCTGAAGATAGCGGCGGTTGCAGACGAGATTTCCTGTTTGATCCGAGTAACTTTAACTTGTATCCCTCTCAAACTTACTTAAATGTAACGGAACTTGGTTTATAGTAAACACAATAGAGAATAAAAGTTGGAGACTTTTATCTCCCTCACCAACTTTAAACATCTGCTATCTGAGCAGCTAACAGATCGTTGCAGCTGTACATAGTCCATCGGTAAATAGTCCACCCAATTTACCTACCTCATCCCCATACTGTTTATATTTATTTACTTTTCTGCTCTTTTGCACACCAGTATCTCCACCTGCACATGACCATCTGATCATTTATCACTCGTGTTAATCTGCTAAATTGTAATTATTCGCCTACCTCCTCATGCCTTTTGCACACAATGTATATAGACTCTTTTTTTTTTTTTTTTAAATGTATATTTATTTTCTACTGTGTTATTGACTTGTTTATTGTTTATCCCATGTGTAACTCTGTGTTGCTGTCTGTTCACACTGCTATGCTTTATCTTGGCCAAGTCGCAGTTGTAAATGAGAACTTGTTCTCAACTAGCCTACCTGGTTAAATAAAGGTGAGAAAAATAAACCTCTTAGTTGACCGCTACTTTGATCTGAAACTTTGAGAAATGGTAAAAAAAACTTTTTTTGAAAAATGTGTCACAAGCTAGATTAGCATTGGATATCGTGAAGCAGTTCTCTAAAATCTCAGGTTTGGTATTAAATCTTTCCAAATGTGAGATGTTTGTAACATCTCTGAAAAATATACTGTAACCTACCTCGGTGTAAAGATCACCAAAAATCTTAAGGCTGTGAATGATCTTAATTTGAACCCTGTAACTGAATCTGTCAAAAAATACATTATCCTCATGGTTGAGGGATTTAAGTCTTCAAGGAAGGGTGCTTTTATCCAAAGCTGAGGGGCTATCTCATGCATCCTATCTTTTTTCATCTATTGACATTCCCAAATCCACTTGCTGTACCTTAGATAGGCTTTTGTTCAACTTCATATGGAAAAACAAGCCACATAAGATAAAAAGAGATGTTTATCGCCAACAGGGTTTGTGATGGCGGTCTAAATGTCTTACACTTCACTCTCTTCAACCAGATATTAAAGGTCAACTGGATTAAAAGGTACATAAAAAATCCACATAGTTTCTGGAATATTATACCTCATTTTGTTTTTCAGAAGTTCGAAGGGCTTCATTTTGTACTACAATGTCCTTATGTTGTGGGTAAACTTCCTGTGAAGCTGGCGGCTTTTCACAAGCAGGCTTTAATGTGCTGGGCTTTGTTGTATAAACACAACTTTTCACCTCATAAATGTTTTATATGGGACGATATTACATAGAAACAAGATGTTATTTAACCGTAAATGGTTCTCGAAAAACATTGTCCTTGTCAGCCAATTAGTTAATATAGATATTTTATGGAAAGATACAACTTTGAGGTTAAGTGAGGAATATGACACTGTTATTTAAGCTATACCTAGTCAAGGAATATGACACTGTTATTAAAGCTATACCTAGTCAAGGAATATGACACTGTTATTAAAGCTATACCTAGTCAAGGAATATGACACTGTTATTAAAGCTATACCTAGTCAAGGAATATGACACTGTTATTAAAACTATACCTAGTCAAGGAATATGACACTGTTATTAAAACTATACCTAGTCAAGGAATATGACACTGTTATTAAAACTATACCTAGTCAAGGAATATGACACTGTTATTAAACTATACTAGTCAAGGAATATGACAGTTATTCTATACCTAGTCAAGGAATATGACACTGTTATTAAAACTATACCTAGTCAAGGAATATGACACTGTTATTAAAACTATACCTAGTCAAGGAATATGACACTGTTATTAAAACTATACCTAGTCAAGGAATATACTGTTAAAACTATACCTAGTCAAGGAATATGACAGTTATTCTATACCTAGTCAAGGAATATGACACTGTTATTAAAACTATACCTAGTCAAGGGAATATATACCTAGTCAAGGAATTGACACTGTTTAAAGCTATACCTAGTCAAGGAATATGACACTGTTATTAAAGCTATACCTAGTGGGATAAAAACTTCACTTCAGAATAATGCATATTTTTGGAATATATCCGATTGTAAGCAATATCCAGGTGAATGGCATTGGTCTACTAGATAGGAGATTCAACAATCGTTTATTAAGGGATATTTTCTACAGGAAGTCTATTCCCTCTGCAATATTTTGTTGGGCTTCGTTTGGTGTAAACTGGCACAGTGCTTGGCTCACTCCATGCAAATTTATGGCTGCCAATAAAGTAAAGGAGATCTCCTTTAATATTATCCATAGATTCTGTGTAATAGCTTGATTTCTAAATGTATACCTTGTTACCAGTGAATGCAGTTGTGAACTAGAAACTGAATCTATTGAACACTTATTCTGTCATTGTTGTATAGTGAAGTGATCTGGACTGATGTAAAAATTATATCATACAACCATTGAAACTACTGATTCCACAATTGAATGTGAGTATGTCATTAATCTCTTTATTTTATTAGGAAAACATTTCATACACAATCTAAATTTAAGAAAAAGCCCCTTTTAATTTTTTAAATCTGATTTGGAAAACTATTTATTCTTGGAAATGTATATAAAACTAAATGTCTGTATTTGACATGTGAATTAGTTTATTTTTTTCTCTCATTTGTGTAATCCCTGACTGTTGTTTTGCATGTTACTGTTATTTTATTTAACTACGCAAGTCAGTTAAGAACAAATTCTTATTTTCAATAACGGCCTAGGAACTGGTAGCAGCATAAACTGAATTTATTCCATCTATCCCATTGTGTCAAAGCCTTCTACATGACTGAACATGCTGCTCACAACATCAACTCAAATAACAAATTGGCTTAAAATTAGTCAGTCAACTCTATAGCCAGTGAGAAATCAGTCAAACCTAGAATAACTACATAATGAGATGACAGGAAATGTCACACTGTCCAGTATTGAAATATGAACACCACATGGTTCATTAAAAACGGACAAATTCAACAAGTCTGATTTACTACCACCAACAAAGAAAAATAGGACAAGCATTCATTTGTAGATTTATTTATACATCAAAACAGTCATAGGGTTGAATTGACTTGGCCTGGTTTCCCCCACTTCCTTGCTGACCAATCAGGAGTGCAAGAGGTCTTGCAGGTGTAAAACAGGAGAGCTAGAGGGGAAAATAGTGTGAGAATTAAACCCTGGTGATACTGTAGGGACTAATACACAAGGTATGAGATGACTTGATCAGAGATGAACCAATCAGTCAGCGTTACATCAGACTGGGGCGGTAATGATGACTCATCACATCAGAGTATGTAGTGTAGAACACATTGCATGGGTCAGTGTGATGATCCAAGACGAACATTCAACAGAACATGAACATCTTCCTAATATTGATCTGCCCCCTTTTCCATTACAACACATATACACTGAGTGGTCAATACATTAACCAGACCAGGTGAAAGTGAGCCCTTATTGAAGTCACGGGTTAAATCAGTGTAGATGAACAGACAGGTTAAAAGGGTGTTTAAACCACAATACATGGATTGTGTACCACTCAGAGGGTGAATGGGCAAGACAAAGGATTTAAGATCCTTTGAATGAGGTATGGCAGGTACCAGGCACACCGGTTTGTATCAACTGAAACACTGCTGGGTTTGTCAAGCTCAACAGTGTCTCATGTGTATCAACTCTGGTCCACCACCCAAAGGACATCCAGCTAACTAGACTCCAATGCCGACCCACAGTTGTCACGGGCCAACATCCCTGTGGAACGCTTACAGACCCCTTGTAGACAACAGGCTGTTCTGAGGGTAAACTCAATATTAGGAAGGTGTTAATGTCCTCTATACTCAGTGTATTATAATAACACTACACACCTTCAAACTCCACCAGCACAGCAACACTTCAGCAGCCAACCAGATCTAAACAAACAGAACAGTTTTAAAACCAAATAATCCCCATCTTAGATCACTAGACTACCTCCAGAACATTCTGAAACCAGATCAGAACACTAGTTCAGTCATTGTAGCCATCCAGCAGTCCAGGGTCTGGGGTCAAGCCCCCACCCAGACACCCTCCCTCCAGGCAGGTAGCCCACCTTACCCCTGCCCCCGAGCATAAGAGCAGGCTTGTCAGTGTCTGCCCAACCCACAGGAGGACCGATGGGAGGCCAGACCTTGATCCAGCCCCAGAGCACAGATCTGACAACAGACTGGCAGACATGAGGAGTTCATCATTTACAACATTCCAGAATGCTTCATGTGGAAGGAGCCTTAAGATTCCGTCTAAAGTCACACCTTTCCAAACCCTGCAGACACCAGGACCTCAACCAGAGGGGCAGAAACCTAGAGGGAGAAAGTAGGAAAGCATGAAGTGACATTGTAAGACCTTGTAGTCAGACATGAGATCAGTCTTTAGCAGTGGATTCTAATCCTGGGGACCCAAAAATGTCAACAAGTTTAGGTGGTATCCCAGAGTATTCGGAAACGACCGGGGTTCAATAACATTTAGATTATTTCTCTGAAGTTTATATTTATTGCAACTTAAGGAAATAGCTGCAGTCAACATTAGGGTCTGATTATTCAAAAATAATTGGTGAAAGATCAGAAATGAGCTGTAAGTCTAAACGAAGCCTTACATCTGTCCCAAGAACCAGGATTGTGAAACACTGCTCTAGAGTATAGATCAGTTCAGTAACCAATCAGTCAGCTTAACATCAGACTGGGGCGGTAACAGGAAATCATCACTTCTACATGATAAAGGACAGTTAATGGCAACAGATCAAGTGAAAGTTGATCCTACACACCTTGAGGTCGTGCAGCAACAGTTCTCCAGTGGCCAGGCTGGAACAGTCAGGACCTGGAAGGAACAGATCCCTAATTAAACATTATGCAGAAGTACATTAGGTACTGCAGACTATAAGCAGAGCATTCTGAAATGAGATCAGACTTGTGTTCAGTTATTGTAGCCATCCAGCCAGTGGTCCAAGGTCTGGCTCCAAGCTCCCCACCCAGACACCCTCCCTCCAGGCAGGCAGCCCACCTTACCCCTGTCCCTGGACAGGAGCAGGCTTGTCAGTGTCTGCCCAACCCACAGGAGGACCGATGGGAAACCTGGGTTGATGCCAGCCACAGAGCACCGGACAGAAGCCAACCAACTGTGGCAAAGGTTAATCACATACAGCATTCCAGAACGTTCCATGTGGGAGTGTAAAGCGTTCATTGGCGTGTTAGTTCCCCCAGTGATGTTAATGAGTAGGTAGAAGGTAGGTGGAGTTTGTAGCAAGTGCAAGAGGTGCAGGGTCAGTGAGTGAAGATGCTGTAAAAACAATCATACACACCTTCCTGAAGACTGCAGACCCACAAGGACATCAACTGGGGGAGGAGAGTTGAGGGATTATTAAGTGATATTGTAAGAACTAGTGGTCAGACATTAGATCAGTCAACAGCACAGCATTAACTAATCTTGGGGACCCAACCCTCTGGGTTCCCAGGACCAGAACACACTGCCAGAGTAGATCAGTTCAGTAACCAATCAGTCAGCATAACATCAGACTGGGGCGGTAATAAGAAATCATCACTTCTACCAACAGGTGGCACCATTATTAATTTCACATCTATTATTCAGTCTTGTCCTTGAATCGTCTTGATACATTTTCCCACCACACTAGAGTGACTGATTCTACTTCCTCATGTTGTGCCTTGCGTTCAGCCAGGAGTGGACAGACTGCTGCAGTCATTGTCTGAACATCAGGAAGTAGCATAGATTGCAGTTGATAAGTGAAATAATCTGCCAGCTGGTTGTGCTACACTTCTACTCACAATAACTTGAATTACACACCTTCATTCACTGTCACAGCAAAGAGCTTCCTTCTAGTGGCCAGTCTGGTACAACAGTCAGGACCTGGAAGAGGACCTGGAAGAGGAGATTTCTATCTATATTAATGTGAGGAGATTCAGTTTAATATGAAACTGCAGTACAGCAAAGTAGCCCCACCTCTATAGATCAGTTCAGTAACCAATCAGTCAGCTTAACATCAGACTGGGGCGGTAACCGGAAATCATCACTTCTACATTATAGAGGACAGAAGTCAAGTCGATCATACACACCTTGAGGTAGTTCAGTAACAGGCATCTTCTAGTGACTTGTCTGGTACCACCATCAGGACCTGAAGGAGAGGAGTCTAAATAAACATGTTGAACATGACTACATTAAAGACAGGCTTTTTTGTCTGAGTTTTTATCCCACAGCTATCTAAAAGACCCAAGACCAGCACTACCACCCTGAGAGACAAAAAGGGAAGGTGCTGACAAGTGCCCTGTACTGCATCAGGACTACCACTAGTAGTAGCAGCACAAAACACACGCGACAACTAGCATGACATGAATGATTCTCCATATTAAATCTAATAGCAGCCATTTTGGATCAACAATGCAGAGCCAAATGCTATTTTGTGTGGGTCTCTGGTCCCATCAGACAGTTGGTAACCCCAACCAGCTGTCCCCTTGTTGCCCTGGCAACGCCAGTGGGTCCACCTTTGCAGGTTCTGTCGTTGACGCAGGGCGTAAGACGCGTGTGCGGGTGTCATCACTAGGAGCCAGAGTCACCACGACTACCAAACATCAACTGTTCCCTCTTGTTTGCAGTTAGTTTTTACACTAGACGGGTTATAGCTTGTGGCTAAGGCAGAGGATCTGGCTGGCTCTGGTTTAGAGACATGGGCTAGAACCATTACCCATAACAAATACCAAACGTACTCATTAACCAAAACTCACCAGTCTAGTTGGCATCACGCTCCCTGTTCAGCCATATACATAAGAACCTAGGAAGACATAAGCTTCAGGTTAAAGTCTGGTGGGGACCAGATATGAGGAGGGCACAAGGAGGGGGTTAGACATAACACATGTAGTCTTTATGACAGGTTACGTAGCCCTCTGTTACGTAGCCCTCTGCTGAAGTCAGCTATTCCTTTTCTCAACAGGAGTTCAGACGAACGAGATTCCAAAGAGAATATTCATCATGTTCAGCAGAAGGTTGGGAGAGCTAAAACATGCCGCGTTCAGCTAAACTATACAAGTAAAAGTTAACAATGCTGTGTAAATATCAATACAATAACCTATAAAGAGCCACTTGGGACAGTTTCAGAACCACAACTTACCAGTATGTTGCAGTCCACGCTGCAATGCCACTGACCACAGCACCCAAACCCTGAAGAACGAAAGGCAAACATTTTATTAGTGTGATGATTGAGGAATCGATGACTAACTGCAGCACTATATACAGTCACTCAGCAGTTCATGTCGTTTCACATCGGTTCAAAGTGAGCTAAGATTGTCATCATTGGGACTGTAGCATCTTCAAGTGACTGGTTCCACGGAGTCATGTCACTCAACCCACATGGCACCCCAGTCCCTATACAGTGGACTACTGATTGACGAGACCAACTGGCCGTACTGTATTGTGACCTGCCCGATGCGCCACTCAGGAGCCATTCACAAGGAATAAGGTGCCCTTTGGGATTCCAGCAACATGTATACGGGTGGAAGACCAGTCCTACCCGTAGTGGGGAACCCAGTTTGACGAACTCACCAGTGAAGGTCGTGTTAATCCCGTCAGGAAACTTCCTCCCCCAGTCTGTTAAAATGAGAAAGGAAGTGAGGGTTTTGCTGTAAAAAACATTTAATCATACAACTGGTGCATTAGCTACAGTCACTCAGTAGTTCATGTCGTTTCACATCGGTTCAAAGTGAGCTAAGTTCATCATCATTGGGACTGTAGCACATCCCGGTAGCCATCTTGTACAGTTGGCCAGCCAAAAGGTGAAATTGCCTTCATCCAAAGTCACCATGTTGCCATTATAGTACATGGGTCCTGGTCTAAGGTAGGGCACTATAAAGGGAAGTGGGGTACTATTTCAAATGATGTCAGTGTCTTTACATTTCACCAACCTGGATTTTCACAAAGCGCATCAGTCTCGTGATCTGGAATCAGGTATTCTGTAGAAGGAATCACAAAATAATGTTAGTTATAGCTTGGCTTCTATGAGGATAGAAGGTTCTTGAATAGAGCCCATCAGATCAAAGAGTAGCTTCACAAAAGAATCAGACATATGCTTGTCGATGGATCATCATATAAAGCCCGGATGTAGTGACCATATAGAAAAGTGTCCTGAACACCAGTGAATAAACTCAAATGTTACTCACCAGCACACATTCCTATTCCAGAATGGAAGTGGAGATTCTGTTCAGATGCCTTGAAGTCATGTCACAAGTAATGCAGACCTGAGCAAACACATCCATGTTAGTGACCCACTAGTTTGTATATTTTTTAAATATATTTTTTTATTACTACAAGAGGCTTTGGAACACAGGACAAGGAGGCCATCAGATCAAAGTTAGCATCACCAAAAATCAGATATATGCTTGTCATTGAGGATCATATTTACAGCCAGTCACCACATGCTGAAAGTCCACCCCAAGGTGCACTGAGATATGATAAGTAGCTTTGATAGCCAATGTTAACTAAAGCTAGCATAACGACGCAGGTATGTCTAGCATGCTAGCTGAACCATATTCTTAATAGTTGCTAATGCTAGTGAATATTCACTTAATAATAATCTACATTTACAGTGAACTTGTATCTACTAACTTTGGAATTAGATCCTAGAGGTAAAGTCAATGAACTCACGTGTCACTCTGCTGGACTTCACGGCATCTGTCCTGCATTTCTGTTGATCAGGGGAAGTTAGGGAGGTCCATTTATGAACAGGCAACATGCAGGCATATAGAATCACACGGATATCGTCGCTAATGGACCCTTATTTCCAATACAGTGAACTACTTCTGACCAGATCAACGTTAATAAGTAGTACACTATTGAGAATAGGGTGCCATTAGCGCAGCAACGAGTCGAATCAGGGGCCAAATGCTACTCAGAATCTGGTAAAGAAGTTTCTTCTTCAAAGGCTGATTCGGTAAGAGAGAGTTCATTTTATCATCACCGTAGCAGAGACCTCTAATGTTGGGTTTATAACGACTGATGGTCCGGTCTAACTGGAAGCATAATAGCTAACATGGCACGTGGTTAGCAACTTGCTAACTAAAACCACCACGGAAGCAGGTTTAAGTAATATGTTTCTTACCAGAGCAGCACATTCGAGTCGTCGGCATCCTGAAAGGAGAAAATTATAAAAAGTGAACTTATGATAGTTATAACCCCGGTAGCTAGCCAGCCATTAAATAACGGTGTTTGCCATGTGACCTCGCTAGTTGCGGACACGTGTTCTGCGAACGCAGCATTTCGAAACACGTTAATTAAATATAAAATTGCAAGTCTCTCATCAGAAATACTAAAGTACAATCAGGTATTCAGAACAGGTCTGTGTAAATTCTCATCATCGAAAGACGTTGCAACGCTAACAGACATATCGGCCTGAACATGAAATAAACAAATCAGAACAAAACATGTTTGATACTAGAAATAAAGTCCATTATTTGTCGAGTAAAGTCTGAAGATCAGTGGAGGAGTTGAAACAAAAGGATGGCTTTAGATTGAATGCCAAAGTGGCGACTAGCTTAGTTACCCGTAGGTGCTGTCGCCGCATTCCGCTCAGTGTTGCCAACTAATTTCCAGAGGAACTTGATTTTTTGCTAAATGACGTTGTGCTGTCATTGCGTGATGCCGCCATACGTAATAACGTGCATCTGCGTCATTACGTAGAATACACACTAATCTTACTCAAATTGAGTGGCCATCTCGGCGAAAAACATATACCGGTATATATAATTTCACAGGGGTGCTGAAGATAGCGGCGGTTGCAGACGAGATTTCCTGTTTGATCCGAGTAACTTTAACTTGTATCCCTCTCAAACTTACTTAAATGTAACGGAACTTGGTTTATAGTAAACACAATAGAGAATAAAAGTTGGAGACTTTTATCTCCCTCACCAACTTTAAACATCTGCTATCTGAGCAGCTAACAGATCGTTGCAGCTGTACATAGTCCATCGGTAAATAGTCCACCCAATTTACCTACCTCATCCCCATACTGTTTATATTTATTTACTTTTCTGCTCTTTTGCACACCAGTATCTCCACCTGCACATGACCATCTGATCATTTATCACTCGTGTTAATCTGCTAAATTGTAATTATTCGCCTACCTCCTCATGCCTTTTGCACACAATGTATATAGACTCTTTTTTTTTTTAAATGTATATTTATTTTCTACTGTGTTATTGACTTGTTTATTGTTTATCCCATGTGTAACTCTGTGTTGCTGTCTGTTCACACTGCTATGCTTTATCTTGGCCAAGTCGCAGTTGTAAATGAGAACTTGTTCTCAACTAGCCTACCTGGTTAAATAAAGGTGAGAAAAATAAACCTCTTAGTTGACCGCTACTTTGATCTGAAACTTTGAGAAATGGTAAAAAAAACTTTTTTTGAAAAATGTGTCACAAGCTAGATTAGCATTGGATATCGTGAAGCAGTTCTCTAAAATCTCAGGTTTGGTATTAAATCTTTCCAAATGTGAGATGTTTGTAACATCTCTGAAAAATATACTGTAACCTACCTCGGTGTAAAGATCACCAAAAATCTTAAGGCTGTGAATGATCTTAATTTGAACCCTGTAACTGAATCTGTCAAAAAATACATTATCCTCATGGTTGAGGGATTTAAGTCTTCAAGGAAGGGTGCTTTTATCCAAAGCTGAGGGGCTATCTCATGCATCCTATCTTTTTTCATCTATTGACATTCCCAAATCCACTTGCTGTACCTTAGATAGGCTTTTGTTCAACTTCATATGGAAAAACAAGCCACATAAGATAAAAAGAGATGTTTATCACCAACAGGGTTTGTGATGGCGGTCTAAATGTCTTACACTTCACTCTCTTCAACCAGATATTAAAGGTCAACTGGATTAAAAGGTACATAAAAAATCCACATAGTTTCTGGAATATTATACCTCATTTTGTTTTTCAGAAGTTCGAAGGGCTTCATTTTGTACTACAATGTCCATATGTTGTGGGTAAACTTCCTGTGAAGCTGGCGGCTTTTCACAAGCAGGCTTTAATGTGCTGGGCTTTGTTGTATAAACACAACTTTTCACCTCATAAATGTTTTATATGGGACGATATTACATAGAAACAAGATGTTATTTCACAGTAAATGGTTCTCGAAAAACATTGTCCTTGTCAGCCAATTAGTTAATATTAGTGGGAATCTATTTATACAGAGATATTTTATGGAAAGATACAACTTTGAGGTTAAGTGAGGAATATGACACTGTTATTAAAGCTATACCTAGTCAAGGAATATGACACTGTTATTAAAGCTATACCTAGTCAAGGAAATGTTGGGTTTTAAAAGCTAAGTCTAACCTAGTCAAGGAATATGACACTGTTATTAAAACTATACCTAGTCAAGGAATATGACACTGTTATTAAAACTATACCTAGTCAAGGAATATGACACTGTTATTAAAACTATACCTAGTCAAGGAATATGACACTGTTATTAAAACTATACCTAGTCAAGGAATATGACACTGTTATTAAAGCTATACCTAGTGGGATAAAAACTTCACTTCAGAATAATGCATATTTTTGGAATATATCCGATTGTAAGCAATATCCAGGTGAATGGCATTGGTCTACTAGATAGGAGATTCAACAATCGTTTATTAAGGGATATTTTCTACAGGAAGTCTATTCCCTCTGCAATATTTTGTTGGGCTTCGTTTGGTGTAAACTGGCACAGTGCTTGGCTCACTCCATGCAAATTTATGGCTGCCAATAAAGTAAAGGAGATCTCCTTTAATATTATCCATAGATTCTGTGTAATAGCTTGATTTCTAAATGTATACCTTGTTACCAGTGAATGCAGTTGTGAACTAGAAACTGAATCTATTGAACACTTATTCTGTCATTGTTGTATAGTGAAGTGATCGGGACTGATGTAAAAATTATATTACAACCATTGAAACTACTGATTCCACAATTGAATGTGAGTATGTCATTAATCTCTTTATTTTATTAGGAAAACATTTCATACACATCTAAATTTAAGAAAAAGACCCTTTTAATTTTTTAAATCTGATTTGGAAAACAAACTAGCCAGTTGGTAAAAGAACATTCGCTTGCATCATTTTACTGCAGCAGAGTGAGTCATTGTACCATAGCAGAAAAATGCTGACATTTCAGTAAATATGCAGCTTACCTGAGCGGGGTATTCTCTCTCTCTCTCTCTCTCTCTCTCTCTCTCTCTCTCTCTCTCTCTCTCGAGTCGTCCGCATCTTGAAGAGAAATGAAACCGTTTACACACACGGAGGACTTAACCCACAAAAACCCTCTCATGAATAACCAAGTAAGCTTCCTTTCCTTTTTCTTCTTCTATGGTATAATGGCGTTCGCAACATTGTGCATTCCGCCACCTACTGTGCGGGTGGATAATAAGGATCACGAAAAGGAAAACATTCGGGAACAAATAAAATTTCATACAAACGACCAAAAAAGAAATTAACTACATAAAAATCAACCTGCTTTTCTATAAAAACCTCCTTCTCACCAGGTCCAACACACCCCCAGAAGCCTCCTGGGAGGGCAAGACCTGTAGTGCTTCTGCTGTAGTCTTCAAGTCTTCAAGCCCCAAAATCTTCTTGGCTGCAGCAGATATGATACCCAGCTAATTGGACTTCTTGGACACTTGGACTGCAGCTTTTCCTCCTTTGGCAGACGCCCTGCTCCGAAGGTCAATACATGTTACTTCTGACGTGGACAATTTTCCAGATTAGTGCACGCTTCTTCTGTTCTTCATCGACCCAATTAACCAAAATAACAGAGCTTCTAGTCACCTTGATTGAATCCACATTTCCCACTGCTTTCTCCTCAATATTACAAATGGATTTCCCAAATTAATCTCCTTGTCCAAAAAAAGAGTCCATTAGTGGACCAGTCTTTGTCTTCTACTACAACTTTTGCTAGTTTTGTTCCATTCTTTGATTTCATCAACTGTCTCCATTTCCTCGTACTTTGACCCGTGTCTCTCTCTCTCTCTCTCTCTCACACACACACACACACACACACACACACACACACACACACACACACACACCAGGAGCTACTCAACAAACAGGACATTCCTGGATCACTGAGTAGAGAGACCATAGGAGAGGTGAGAACACAGTATCCACCTATACACACACACTTAATGTCTGGATGACATTAAGACCCACCACTGGTGTATCATCGGCTGCAGTGCTGTGACAGGAGAGAACCTACTCACCGGAGTAGACTGGCTACTGGATGACATCGCTGCACGCGTCTTCACTGCATTTGGCAGCACGTTCAACCGGGCCTCACAACCGCAGACCATCTGTATGGCGTCATGTGGGCCAGTGGTTTGCTGATGTCAACGTTGTGAACAGAGGGCCCCATGGCGGCGGTGGGGTTATGGTATGGGAAGGCATGATCTACGGACAACAAACACAATTCCTGGTAGTTGAAAATGTCCCAGTTCTCCCAGGCCTGCAGACTGACCAGATATGTCACCCATTGAGCATGTTTAGGATGCTCTGGATCGATGTGCACGACAGCATGTTCCCAGTACCCACCAATATCCAGCAACTCCGAACAGCCTGTGGGACAACATTCCCAGGCCACAATCAACAGCCTGAGCAAAGGAGAGTGTCGCACTGCATGGGGCAAATGGTGGTCACACAAGATACTGACTGGTTTTCTGATCCACACCCCTACTTTTTTTTAAAGATATCTGTGACCAACAGATGCATATCTGTATTCCCAGTCATGTGAAATCCATAGATTAGGGCCTAATGAATAATTTCAATTGACTGATTTCCTTATATGAACTTTAACTCTTGCATGTTAAATGTTAACATGTTGCATGTAAATAAAAATAAATAAAAACGCTTCACTTCTCAGCCTTCGTCGAAATGGATTCCCAATCAGTTCAGCCTGAAAATCTTTCAGTCTTTGGTCACCGCATCATTCTTGACAACGACGAGACGGCCTACAGGGAGGAGATGAGGGCCCTCGGAGTGTGGTGTCAGGAAAACAACCTCACACTCAACGTCAACAAAACTAAGGAGATGATTGTGGACTTCAGGAAACAGCAGAGGGAACACCCCCCTATCCACATCGATGGAACAGTAGTGGAGAGGGTAGTAAGTTTTAAATTCCTCGGCGTACACATCACAGACAAACTGAATTGGTCCACCCACACAGACAGCATCGTGAAGAAGGCGCAGCAGCGCCTCTTCAACCTCAGGAGGCTTAAGAAATGTTCTTGTCACCAAAAGCACTCACAAACTTCTACAGATGCACAATCGAGAGCATCCTGTCGGGCTGTATCACCACCTGGTACGGCAGCTGCTCCGCCCACAACCGTATGGCTCTCCAGAGGGTAGTGAGGTCTGCACAACGCATCACCGGGGGCAAACTACCTGCCCTCCAGGACACCTACACCACCCGATGTCACAGGAAGGCCAAAAAGATCATCAAGGAGTTCAACCACCCGAACCACGGCCTGTTCACCTTGCTATCATCCAGAAGGCGAGGTCTGTACAGGTGCATATAAGCTGGGACCGAGAGACTGAAAAACAGCTTCTATCTTAAAGCCATCAGACTGTTAAATAGCCATCACTAGCCGGTTACCACCCGGTTACTCAACCCTGCACCTTAGAGGATGCTGCCCTATGTACATAGACATGGAATCACTGGTCACTTTAATAATGGAGCACTAGTCACTTTAATAGTGTTTACATACTGTTTTACTCATCTCATATGCTGTATTGTACTGTACTTTAGTCAATGCCTGTGTCCTGTGTGAATTTAAGTATGCTCTCTCTAATTCTCTCTCTTTCGGGAGGACCTGAGCCCTAGGACCATGCCTCAGGACTACCTAGTCTGATGACTCCTTGCTGTCCCCAGTCCACCTGGCTGTGCTGCTGCTCCAGTTTCAACTGTTCTGCCTGCGGCTATGGAACCCTGACCTGTTCACCGGACATGCTACCTGTCCCAGACCTACTGTTTTCAACTCTCTAGAGACAGCAGGAGCGGTAGAGATACTCTGAATGATCAGCTATGAAAAGCCAACTGACATTTACTCCTGAGGTGCTGACCTGTTTGCACCCTCGACAACCACTGTGATTATTATTATTTGACCCTGCTGGTCATCTATGAACATTTGAACATCTTGGCCATGTTCTGTTACAATCTCTACCCGGCACAGCCAGAAGAGGACTGGCCACCCCTCATAGCCTGGTTCCTCTCTAGGTTTCTTCCTAGGTTCTGGCCTTTCTAGGGAGTTTTTCCTAGCCACCGTGCTGCTTCACCTGCATTGCTTGCTGTTTGGGGTTTTAGGCTGCGTTTTGTGACATCAGCTGATGTAAGAAGGGCTTTATAAATACATTTGATTGAATGCCACTCAGACATTGCTCATCCTAATTAGAGGTCGACCGATTATTATTTTTCAATGCCGATACCGATACCGATTATTGGAGGACCAAATAAGGCCGATACCGATTAATCTGACAAATTTTAACTTATTTATTTTGAATAATGACAATTACAACAATACTGAATGAACACTTATTTTAACTTAATATAATACATAAATAAAATCAATTTTGCCTCAAGTAAATAATGAAACATGTTCAATTTGGTTTAAATAATGCAAAAACAAAGTGTTGGACAAGAAAGTAAAAGTGCAATATGTGCTATATAAGAAAGCTTCACGTTTCAATTCCTTGCTCAGAACATGAGAACATATGAAAGCTGGTGGTTCCTTTTAACATGAGTCTTCAATATTCCCAGGTAAGAGGTTTTAGGTTGTAGTTATTATAGGACTATTTCTCTCTATACCATTTGTATTTCATATACCTTTGACTATTGGATGTTCTTATAGGCACTATAGTATTGCCAGTGTAACAGTATAGCTTCTGTCCCGCTCCTCCCTGGGCTCGAACCAGCAACACAACGACAACAGCCACCCTCGAAGCAGCATTACCCATGCAGAGCAAGGGGAACAACTACTAGAAGGCTCAGAGCGGGTGACGTTTGAAACACTATTAGAGCGCGCTAACTAGCTAGCCATTTCACTTCGGTTACACCAGCCTCATCTCGGGAGTTGATAGGCTTGAAGTCATAAACAGCGCAATGCTTGACGCACAACGAAGAGCTGCTGGCAAAACGCAAAGAAAGTGCCACCGCTCAGTCAGATTATATGCAACGCAGGACACGCTAGATAATATCTAGTAATATCATCAACCATGTGTAGTTAACTAGTGATTATGATAGATTGTTTTTTGTAAGATATGTTTAATGCTAGCTAGCAACTTACCTTGGCTTACTGCATTCGCGTAACAGGCAGTCTCCTTGTGGAGTGCAACGAGAGAGAGGCAGGTCGTTATTGCTTTGGACTAGTTAACTGTAAGGTTCGCAAGATTGTATCCCCCGAGCTGACAAGGTGAAAATCTGTCGTTCTGCCCCTGAACAAGGCAGTTAACCCACCGTTCCTAGGCCGTCATTGAAAATTAGATTGTGTTCTTAACTGACTTGCCTTGTTAAATAAAGGTATTAATACATTTTTAAAATGTCAAATCGGTGCCCAAAAATACCGATTTCAGATTGTTATAAAAACGTGATATCCGATTAATCGGTCGACCTCTAATCCTAATATTTATATATTTCTTGATTCCATTATTTACCTTTAGATGTGTGTATTGCTGTGAATTGTTAGATACTACTGCACTGTTGGAGCTAGGAACACAAGCATTTCGCTACACCCGCAATAACATCTGCAAAATATGTGTATGTGACCAATACAATTTGATGTAGAAAGGGAGAGGTTGTTTGACAAGGTCAGAGAGGTTAGATGAGAATGGGGTGTGGGTTGTATTTTGGGTGGGGTTCTGGGAGTGGTGATGTTTGTTGTGAATGATTTGATTTGAAATTCAGGGTTAGTTAAGAGAATATAGTGGTATAGAGAGGTCGTGACCAGCATCTCCCTCCTGTACAGTAGGTGGCAGTGTATTCACCTGTCAGTTGGTTGGATTCGACAATAAAACAAAGAAGAAGAAGCAGTACTCACAAGGTAAGAAATCTGTCAGAGTGGATACATCTTGGGTGTACATGCACAGAGGCATACCCAAAGATACGTATTTCTAACTAACACAAGCTGTTTTTTTTGTTGTTTTTTTACAACTTTAGTCTATAAAGTCTATAAAACTTAGTGCACTGTGTTCATAACAGATTCTAGTTTTGGGAAAATAAAAAGTATGAGATCAGATGTTTCGTCAGTGCGAACATTTGTAGAATGTCAGCCCAGTTTCACCTCTTTCCATCCTTCCACAACACCTGAACACCTGACTGGACTTCCTCTCGCTACCATATTTGGTGGTGAGAAAACGTTCTAAACGGATGCTTCAGTTTTATAGCCCCTGTGACGTGGATTACCCCTTATGTTTGTGGTCCTAAAAAGTTGAAAATTTGCCAAAATTGTCCGTAAAGAGATTCAAACTCACAAACTTTGGGTTGCTAGATGTGGGGCGCTATATGTCCAACCGCCTTTGTAAACATACCACACTAATTTGAGTGCCCTGGATTTTTTACATTTAATTTATTTCACCTTTATTTAACCAGGTAGACCAGTTGAGAACAAGTTCTAATTTTCAACTGCGACCTGGCCAAGAGAGAGCCTATAGTATGTTAACTACGCCTAATTTATGAGACCAGGCTGGGTATACCCGCCGCTATTCAATAGCTTGGAGCAGGTAGCCTCTCCATATGGGTGATCTGATTTCCCACGACTCTGTTGGGCCTGTGTGTCCTTTTTCTAATTTCTTGTGACAATGT